>NC_068364.1:45437644-45445144 GCF_020536995.1 Dreissena polymorpha | reverse complement strand
AACAGCCTATGTTTAAACATGTACATTAAATTGAAACGAATACGTTAATGTAGGCAAACAAAAATTCCAACGTGCGAAGGTATTGATTGTGACGGGCTTTGCTGTGGATACGGGTGGGTATGCGTATAAGCAACGCACTCACCTGGTCTGGGTTATGACAATTAGCATATTTGGTGGCAATATACGGTTATTTTAGTCTCGGCCAATCTCATATACAAGCAGGAGTTAACCACTGTCCGAAACCTGGTCACCTCGCATATCTTAAAATAAACCAAGCACATTTCCAGAATGGTTGAGGGTAAGCCATCTGAAAAATCAGTAACATTCAAATCAAATGAGTTGGGGCAAAATGCCTTAGTATTGATTATTTCAAATCAAAACATCAAAATTATGTGTGTTTCCGAGCCTTTTTAAGCCAGTTTCAACAACTAACTGCCACTTTCCTGCGGAAGCAAGGTGCCTGGAGACCATGTTTTTACATTGGTAACTTACCAAGTACTAAACAGCAATGGAGAAAATTGGGGGTCAAAGGACTAGATTTTTCGTAATAGTTCAATGTCCGTACGCCCTTTCAAATTTCCAACAGAAGTACTGACTGGAGCCAGCATTACACCTGCTTTCGAATTGCATTAATTCTACTTCCTGTATGCAGCTATAGTTACAATACCTATGTTTTGGTAACTTACAAACATCCAAGAAAAATCACCACAACTCAAACCTGACATTCATTATTATTTAGACACTCAAAATGGTGCTTACTTGAGCATTGTTCTCTTTATTTTGAAATTTGACCGGGTCCAATTGGTGGCTAAAAAGTGTGGTGTGCAACCTTTATAGACTGGTTTACAATCAATTGCGGTATTGGTTTCATTGATCTATCCTTCAATAATTAAATCCGTTAAAGCAACTTTCTCAATTTTTGTTCAATATTGGTCGACTCTTAAGATTCTAAATTATGAACAATTTTGTGACCCAATATTGTATTGGCAATTTAGCTAATCCGCATAAACTTGACCAAAGACTGGAAATAGTAGCTTGAATATTTTCGTTCGCCTCAAGATTGCCACTTAATTTTTCATGATGCTAAAACATAATACCGATAATCAATGGTCGCTTAGTTTAAATTATTATCAACATTACAAAACATATGCATGATTTGTTTCCTAGATTTCCTATGACCGCTGTAATAACTACGTGCATCAGAGGTAAGTATGGCAGCGCGATTATCCAATATGGTCAGACGGCGGTGCGGAATGTGCGCCTGCTGGAACAGCCAGTGTGCGCCACATTACCTTAACGTGGCTGTTGAGGTCATTAGGGTCGCGCTGATCCAAGTTGGCCATCTAGTAGATTTCAAATAGTTCAAGGACTTAAACGCAGTCAAAAAAATAAACGACTTGTACACTGGAAGCCGAAATCCGAAATTCCAAATTTATATATTCTGATTAAAAGGAAATCTTGATTGGTTTGTTTTGCCTAGGAACAAATTGTGTTTTGTGTGTGTTCATTATTAGTAGACTAAAGAGGTCTGCCCAAGTGAAACGGCATTCATTTTTAGACACAAAGGACACGACAATGTAGTTATATGGTATTTGTAATTAGAACATACATTTAATTGTTGGTGTCAATGATTTTCATTTCGTTTTGTTATTTTCAATTGTAAATATATACGAGTTTGGCTAAAACCTGGGTAATTAAAAGAATCAAACAATGTGCCGTCTTATTATAATATTAAGGTAGCGCACCCCTTATGGGCACATATCCAAATATAATCTAATTAATTATTTTCTTAATCAGCATCATTTCACAGAACTACATGCAAATTTGTAGGTAGGCTTTCCGTGCTTAAAAATTAATTTTTTTTCAAAACCACCCACATGCTGTATAAATATGAGTTTGCATAACTAAAAAGTGATTTTTCAAACTGCTGTTTTATTATCATGTTAGCTTTTAACAAAGCATTCATTAACAACAATTTAAAAGTTTAAGTAAGTTTGAGTAAAATAATAAAAATACATTTTGTAATCGACTGATGGAAACAATCATAAATTTATTTGCATTCGTTTTAAGAAATGACAGAAACGTGTCGTAAAAAAAGACCCGATACCATTTGCAAATTTGAAGGTAGGCTTTCCGTGCTTTAAAAAAACATTTTCTTCAAAACCACCCCCACGCTCGGTTTTAAGTCAGTTTATTTTCACCCCTGGGGTATATAAAAGTTCCATAATTCATTCAAATTTCCAAATATGGGCATGCAGTTGGTGTGTACAGATGCAGTAAAGGTGTTTAAAGTTTAAACAAGATGAAATAAGTATTCTTTTACAGACATTTATTTTTTACAATTTTTTATCTATGGAAGAGCGCCATGAAATGTATGTGATTTCAGCCAAGTAAAAATTGGGTCGGTTTAAAAAAAGTGTCATAAAATTCAAAATAGTATCATTTAAGTTATATTTTAAACTTAGTTTTTATAGGAACACTATATACAGCAAAAATACCAAGAAATATACAGATTTACCGTTTACTTTTTGAAATAAAAATAAAAATGCAACATGCATCATTTGTATTTTCAGCAGTAAATCACACAATTTAGCCATAACGTTGTTTTAATTTTAAAAATTGAAGGATGTGCATAAAAAATTCAACATATTTAACAATGAATATAGCGTATATGCTATATTAAATCAAATTACGTTTGAAAAGAAATAAAACGCGTCGCAAAAAGTATGTGATGTCGGCAAGATTCTAACCTACGCTTGAAGATCCCAAAAGATTTCTAGTCCATCGCCTTAACCACTCGGCCACGACAACTTCGCATTAGGGCAGGCTTAAATTAGATATCCATAAGTACACTGTAAACAGGTAAAAAGGCTCTTCGATCTTTGAAGAAATCGCGAAATCGTATTTTTCAGATGATATTTGGATCAAAGTCAATATTTATTGTGAACATAATGTACTCTAAACGAATTACGTAAACATATATCAAAATTCGAAGTTTGAGAAAAAAAATGAATCTCTCGGAAATAACCGATTATTGAAGATTGGCAATACTCGTAAAATGAATCGCGGGAAATCATTAGGGGTGCGCTACCTTAAAACAGAAAAGAATCCAGGAAATAAAATTACAAAATATGCAAAGGTTTCAAATTTGCGTGAAATTCTGACGTTATGCGATTTGATGTTAAACCCGCAAAGAACGGGGTTTTCAACAAATTTTCCATTTGATTTCATTTTCTTTTAATATCAAACTGTTTATACAGTTATATTTTATGCTTTCCAGGATATCAGTGAATTAAAAACAGTTTACTGATTATTAAACAGTGAAAATTAACAGAGAAGATTATCGATTCTATGAACTGTTTTACTGTGAAATGACATTGCTGTTTAATGTCATGACGTCATTATTTTAGCATTATATCCAGGTTAAATACGATATATCATGTGTAAGCATAAAATAAACATATTACATTGAATATAAATTTAAATTCACTCATTGTCATAGAAAAAGATCATAATTTCACATATAATTGTCTATGATCACTCGTGAATTAAAATAGATAGTCCACAGAATCCAACAAATATCCTATTTAAACGAAATTCCCTTCGATAAGAATCCGCTTTGAATGCATCACAGTTGCATTTAACTTGAGGTGACATTAAACTGAATTTAATAATATAGAGACATGTTTGGAATGGGCTTTCAAAGACGGTACAATGATAACAATCGGGTTTGTACTATAAATTAGTATTTCGCATACCTTCATGCGCCTGTTTTTTTACCCAGGTAATATGCTTTTCTTTGCTGCCTTATAAACTTTATTTAAACCACAATTTGTAAGGCGCAATTGTCATTTTCACAAACGTGCACAGTAGCCATTACCTTTTTAAATAAGTGTCTTCACACACTAAATAACTCGATTCCTTAATATTTGTTCGATGCTTTCGGGATACCTGCATATGGTACGTTGTGGCAAATGATATATAACATTAAAATAACTACAACATACAACGACAACTAGCAGTTTCGTAACCAAGTAACTGTTTGAACATGAGCGCTATGCCATTTTGCGAATGATTGCATGTGGAGAAGACATCATTCTGTACTGTAGAAAAATGCGTTTGCATAACTAAAAAGTGATTTTTTAAACTGCTGTTTTATTATCATGTTAGCTTTTAACAAAGCATTCATTACACAACAATTTAAAAGTAACTATCCGTAAACACAAGTCGCACAAAGTTTGGACAAAGAATTTATTGGGAAATTCGTAATATGGCTTAATATTTCCGAAATTGTAAACTAAATTACGAGCGCAAGTTCACGGAACAGTTTATTAAATATTAACTTAAATGTTTGCATGATTTCCATACTTTCTCTTGTCAATGAATAAACATAGACGTGGCTGACTGTATTTGAAATTATGATTCTATACTGATTTTATGCGTCACCATTATTTGCAAGGCAAGAAAGATACTTTATGCTATAGTATTGCGTAGCAATGATGAACATGTATTGAGTCTGTAAGTGATCGACGACAATATTTAATTGCATAATAAGAAAATGCTATTTGTAAATCGCAATATAGACACTTCAAATTAAGCGTTATGAATGTTTAATATGAGGCACACTGTTTGCAATTATAATTTAATCGTGTAATTTACTTTTTGTTATGGAGCATTCGAATATTTAATGATATATTAAATACAATATAAGTATAATGCATAGAATATGATGAGATTAATTTTGAAGAAACTATACAGCATTTATAGTGATACGGTTCTGAAAAATGCAGATATATTACCTTCGCATACCACGCTGCAGAGTAAATGACACATATGCAAAGTGTAATAAATTCGGGGTAAGATCCTTTTTACTCAGATTGTGTTATTATATTGGCATGACGAATACATTATTAATGTGAAGTGTGTATCATATTTATTCAATGACTGCTAATTTATCCGTTTGCAGCCAATACCAGTAGACTGGAATCACTTTGCCTTTGTTTAGGAACCAGACGACACATGAAGCAAACATGGGCATGACATTAAAATATAAATTATTGGAAGTACTTTGTTTCAACAAAAGGCGATTTGTACCAATAATGAGAGTTTTCTAAAACGAAATTGGATTACCATTTTTCCAAACAGCATTGGTTCAAATAACTATTTGAATAGTGCCCAACGGGTTTCGTTGAAATGGAGTTTACATAAATTTCGATTGACTGTTTGCTTTATCGAATTGCCATCGTTCCATTTCAACTACTGATGGAAGTTTCCCATACAATTTATAAGTTCGGACAACGAACAATTTGTTTAACCTGAACTCACGTCACACAATAATGTGTTTACAATTTACATTAATTGTTGAATTATTGACATGAGCACGGAAATTAGTTAGCGTATTATCACTTAATTTTTGTCCAGTATAATTAAAGCATCACATTGTTTGCTGACAATACTCTTATAAACTTGTCTCGACGTTCACATAACATGTTTCGCACTTTTTGTTAAATGTCGAACATATTTTTTTTGGTAAATTGTGGTGTACCAAATCCCAAGATCGCACTATAATTTGCAAACTGGTTAAAATGCTGGACGATTTTCTTGATTTTCTTTCCACTATGTTCATAACTTTATCACTGGGTAAATTTATAACGGCGTCCAAAAGATAACAGATGTATTATCACACCCACCTAATTTAAATAAGGTTATTGCGTATTGAAGCTCTTATTAACCAGACACAAAGGTTGTTTAATGCCCAAAACATATAAAGTATCTTTCTTCACTTAAATGTGTGGTCTAGTATGCCATGGTAACGCTTGTTTTAATCGCTAGTTTTATTTGATTTTAACTTTCTCTCCCGCTGATGTGTCTGTGGTGAAGGAAATCATCATATACCTCTCTTATTTCAACAGACGCAAAGGCAAAAAATATGGTGTCTGATTTATGCATGTTTGCAATTTTGTATGGAAAGAAAGATGGTAAGATAGCACGAAGTCTAGATGACAGATGATACAAGACAAACGGTACGGTGACGATTGTACGAAACGGTATTTAACTGACCTAGCGTTTGGTGTTAACTAATTGAGTTGTGTACTGTCATTTTAAAAATAACGCGATCACTCCGTTAGAAAAAAAATATGTTAATTGAATTTAAGATTGAGGATAAACTGTCAACACTGAGTAATATAAAAAAAGACTTCAATCTTAAGATGTAAAGTATTTGTACGAAATATAATACAAAAAGAACTGTGTACCGTCGATTATGTCATTACTCAGCTATCGCTTCATAGTCAATTCTTACACATCCGATGCGATCGCTTGGCATTTCAAAGGAAGATACACGCTATTGTTTAGACGTCCTTAGCGATCGACAGGTATCTTTTGTTTTTGACTGAAAGACATACATCGAATTACAGTTTGCGTTTGTATTATTTGATAAGTTCGACCAAATGAATACGTACTTAAAAATAAGTGTTATCCATGTTTGGTTTGTTAGGCTACTCAACGATAGCGTTCAATCGAATTGGTGAATACCAGAAAACGATGATTGGATAATGTTATTTGAATTTCGGCTACTTTAACAATTAACAATTGCGTATTAACAAACATAATATAAATCTTTTTTAGAGATAGTTTTATATTTGCATATAACATCGCCATTTCTGATTGGCTATCCGTGTGAATTAAGAACCAATTCCACATTTTCACTTGAACACAAACAACCAATACAAGATTGGTTTTACGCCAATCAAAATAAGTTTTAATAATTTATTGCGCCGTTACATTGTCGACAGACACAACTATTATGTAATTAAAGCAATCAGTAAATTATACACATAAGTGCATGCGTTTAATTATTGTGTGATGCCCTTAAAGAATAGCGATTGAATGACTATCTGAATCTGAGTCGTATGGAAAGAACAGAAATAACATATTATTATAAGTAAAAAGAAGATAAATGTTACACTGCCCTCTACCTTTGGCATATTATTGTTTGACGGAAGCGAACGAACTTACTTGCATTTTATCAAATTTGCTATCGTTTAGTAACTGTAGATTTTACCAAAATGTGTATGTTTGTACTGTATGTTGTCTTCATATTTAAACTTGTTTTAAAAAAGATGATTCATTTAACTATTTATAAAGAGGTACTTTAGATTTGCCGACTTTCCATTCATATACGTTTAAATTACGTGTAACAAATTACGTCGCAAATGAACTATGAAACGAAGTATAAGTATTTATTTTAAATGTACATGTACATTGTATAAATCGGGATATTTTATTGAAACATTGTTTTATGAGTGAACATTTACATTTCATGACGTCTCATTATATTATAGAACACTACAATTCAACCAAAATACGTCACAAACTAGTTAGTAACGAGTTCTATTCATTTGTTATAAACATAAAATGTACTTAAGCAATGCATTTGTAACGAATTCCTAAGTCGAACAGACATCAATGGATATGCTCTAAGGCACTTTGCAGTTGTCT
>NC_068364.1:45397644-45432644 GCF_020536995.1 Dreissena polymorpha | reverse complement strand
ACATTCGCAAATTTTCTTAAGTATCAAAAATATAATGCATTTGTGACTGTTTAATTAAAGATGTGATGAAATAACGTCCAACCGGGACGTTTTTGTTTTCAATGAACACGCGTAATTCACCTGACGTGATGTTCCCGTTTTTATACAACACAAAATACTTTCCATGCGACGTTCTACATGTCTGCATAATTTTCGCGCGCTTTTTATTGAGACAAAGGATAAAGCACTTTTTTATTTGACGCTATTTTTTATTGTCGCGTAAGCATTAACATTTGGAAGCGTGTTTCCGAAATTCGGATTACAAATTTAAAATGCTCAATTCAGAATCGAACGAAACATTTACAGTTGTGCGCAATTACTCGTAATTTAACGATAATCTGTTCAAAAGCATCGAACGAACCTCCCATGTAACATTGCTACTCCGTATAATACACTTTTTAGAATGCTATTTTTACTTAAAAATTTATTTACACCGCTTTGCTTTGTTAACCTTGATATCGTTATTTCGGATGGCTTTTCTGGACGAAATATGAATGAATTTTTGTAAAATTATTTTCGTACCGGTATGATGAAAATCGTATCGCAATACAATATGCGGATTGCGTATTGCGATATATACCGATATACCGGTATATTGTTGCAGCACTACTACTTCTACTACTACTACTACTATTACTACAGTTATTATAATTAACTACTACTACTACTTTTACTTCTACTACTACTACTACTAACAGGCAACAGTTCGAAATATTGACCGGTCAACAGTTTGAAATATTCACCGGTTACAGTTTAAAACATTGCACCATAACTTCTTTGACGATGAAATATCAAAATATAATTAATTATCGTTTATATAAGGCATCAAGTAACAATGTAGTTTAACGTTAAATGATAAATGTACAATGACGTTGACAATTTCGACCATTGTGCTACAGAACTCTCAAATAGCGCACATGATGCTTCCATCCCATTCCCCCTTTAAACAACAACATGTTGTATTTTCATGTATCGACCAAACATGAGCGCACATGAGTTGTGTATGTATCATATTATTATTTATGGGTATTAAACCTCTGGCCAATATCACATTATATCTTAACCAAGTTAAAACTATTGAATGACCACTCAATGAAATACGATATCATCTCTTTCAACACCTCGACACGATAAAGAAGACTCAAGCAAACCCAGCTACAAATCGTTTAACGGTTAAACGCTTTTGTGCTCTTTTCGGTTTCTAATTGGCACGTTTCTTATAAATTAAACTAACATCCGGTATTTGTAATATTTGGCATATGTGAGCAAGTTCTGTGTTTGAAGATATTTAGATTTGTCTATTGTATTTAGACATTAACAATTTTAACTTTTACATGGTGAAAATTCACTTTGTTTTTCATGTTTTTTAACTTAAACTTTGCTCGCCGATTTTTTTCTTGATATACGTGAAGTCGTTTCATTCAAATTTGACTAAACATGCATACATCTAAAACGGCAAAGAATACTAGAAAACTAGTTAAATTATAATACGTTTTTACTAAGTATTAATGATAGATCTACTAGTTTAGCAACAAGAAGAAAGCCACATGAACATTTTAACAGAAATAATTCATTTGTCATTTACTCGCAATAATACATGATTAACATACATCGAGTAAACATTAAAACGAAGTATGCAAGCAATGTTTCACTAGCTGATAGAAACAAGCATAAAGACGCAAGGAAGACGAAGTTATTTTGTATCAAATAAAATAAAACAAAATGCAATTGTCATTTAGAAGTATGCAATTGTCATTTAGCAATATGTTTTATATGCCTAAACATTACAAGACATGGTACTAAAGCTTAAACCCTTTTAGATATGTTTTTTACCGATTACTAATACGTTTGATTACGTTTTTTTCTAACGTTTTGATGACAGAACACACTTACACTTTTAGTCGCTCAACTAGTTAAGCAGATTTGTCCGTACGTTACAGAGGCAATATTCTAAGTATTGCAACATAATTCGAACATTTTCAACTTCGAATACTAACTTCACAGTAACAAAACCCTAAAGAATATAACATAATTTTTAATGTATGTGAAGTTTAGTGCAATCGATTATATTTAGGTTTGTTATTATTTAGAATTCAGTTCCTTTTCCGCTGCTGAAGAAGGAAAAAGGAACCAAATCCTTTGTAAAGTTAGTATTCGAAGTAAGAAGACAATACCGGATCGGTTAAAACAAGAAATCCTATGCAAGCGCGAAGAAGAAAAATGAATGTGTATATTAATACATATAGTAAATGTATTTGAGTTATACAAACACATTCTTTGTTGTCGTAGGTGTACGATACTAACCCAACGAAGTCCATGGATAATCAGTCAGTTGTGTCAATAGGAATACAAATAAGCTCTGACTAAATTTTCTTTGAGGAAAAACCTTTTAAAATAAACTGTAACGTTTCTTTAAAGTTGTAAATGTGTTGTAAGGCCGTCGATTTTCATTCCATGTGCGAACTCTGAATTTATTGACATGGTAAAAGGTAAAGACATGCGTGTATTAGTGTATATATTATGATATCAGACTCATTTATTGTCAACCGACTTGGACATTAAAAGGGATATGAGTCGTCAGATTACATTTGGCACAGCGTGCAACCACAGCACGTTGGCTTATTTCCATCCCCCACCCCCAGATACCCAATTAATGCTCCTGGGTTGAGAGCGACAAGCGTGGTATTATTTTTTGCATATTTAAATTCCGTGGTCTGAGCGGGATTCGAACTAGGGACCTTCCTATTTCTAGACCAGTATCCAACCATAAATACGTCACCACCCGATAAGTCGATTGTAATGAATTTGTCATGTATATTGTCACGTACGTGTTTTTATTTAATTTGATAGAGATATCCTTAACCTAAAATAGCACAATATTACAACAATTAAACGATCGCTTGTGATTTCGATCGCGGTTTGAACGCGCATATATTGGTGAAAAGGGCCGACTAATGGAATATATTTTAATTACAAATTATGTTATTGTTGCACTTTGTCAAATAACAGGACCTCCGAACTTACAAAGATGGGTCACTTTCACCCACATTCAGGACGCACTATACTATTCATGGATCAATGGGCATAATACTAGTAGTCCTGAACTTAAAATTTGGGCCCGTTTGTAAAATTTAGTCGGGGGCGTTTCTCAGTGGGATTGCGTTTATGGGTTTATAGACATGCCAAAAAAACAAGTTGCTTGACTGGCATCATGCCACATTTTTGCTAGTATCGATTCAAATATGACCGCCATTGACATAATACAATTTTTACTTTTTTTTACCGTAACAACAATATACATTTATAATAAATATAAATACCGACAAAATATAGCGTGTATGATAAATTTATGTTATCTATGTATTTTTTCAAAGTCAGAATGACCATGAAACGCCATGTACAAGGACATTTTGTCATTAACACCGCTTAGTTTTTTGATTCTTTGATTCGTTGATTTGCTTACTTGACAGCTTCAATTATACTTAATTGGAACGCTTATGTATGCAGTTTTAAATTTCCAAATGTTTATTTGCATATGGTTTTTGTATTTAAATCTATTTGAAAAAATGCAATAGAACCATTCAGTTTTATAGATAATCATTTAATTTTATGCTTATTAGTGCATTTTGATGGCAAACATTGACCCGATCATTTTATTTACAAAAGCGGGAAAGTCACGGTAAAGTATTGCAAAATGCGAGTCTGTTTACCACAGCATGCTGAATGCTATTTTGATTTGGTTTATTTAGTTCGTTTCGTTTCCATGTTTGATTTATTGGCTTTGTTGCTTTGATTAGTGTTAAATGTTTATAATTCTAAGATCTCTGTTTATCAGAAAAACGTCAATGCAGTATCTCTTATTGAAATAATACAGACAATACAGACATCAGATTTTCCAGCAATATTCAGTATTTAGGAACAGTTGATTTTAGACCATGACTACCGAAAGAATTTAGAATTATATATTATAGAAATAACAGTTTTATTATATAATATTGTTAATCACCTGTGAAATGAAAACAAATACAATATTATCATAAAAAGGTACAAGAACAAACGAGAACATTTGAGTCAAATCAGTATATTCAAGGTTTAAGAGCTCGCGTATTTTTGGACACTATTAACTAACTCAGCAGTTGGTTGCTATAGAATATAAAATATCCTCTCCAAAAATCACACGTTTGGTCCCCTTGGCGGCTAAGGACGACGGTCTGCATCCCAGTTTATGGATCATCTGCCAGGAAGATAACACATTACAAAACGGGGTTTGCGAGGGTTAAGAGAGCTGCTGCGCTAAGAATTGATATTGTTCCAAACCGCATCAAACGTTTGGATGACAAGACGGATGATCACAATGGTATATTTTCTTAACAAAATACAAATTAGTGTTATAAATCGTACAAACATTCAGGCAAGCTGAAGGCTATTGAGGAAAGAATATCTGAAGAACAAATGGAGTTTAAGACAGACAATGGGGCGTCTACAAGTGTTGGTTTCAGAAAATCCCTCTGCCGTAGCATTTTACCATGTTCACCCCTAGCTGTCCGAAAGATCCCAGAACTCTGAATAGTTTAATATGTGGTATGACAGTACTGACCTCATGTCTTCATGGGAAAGAACATGAATGCAAGAGCCGCTTCTCACGTTTTTGTCAGCTCTGTTTAAGGTCCCAAAGTACAAGTTTTTTCAACGCAGTGCGCATGACATTGATGAGCTTATACAGCCTCTTAAAGATGAGTTACAGGAGGAGGCAGAGGACCAGGTATTATACGGTCCTTTACCAACTCAGGCATATCATACTCCACAAGAATACACAGAAACCTGGTTGAGAGACCATAAGAGTACAAAGCTACACTGCCTATTCTAGATACTTGTGTTCATCAGGCATATTGGATTGACGCGAACACCATTGCATATTATGCTTGGCCACGCAATTATGAATGAGATCTCATCAGGAGCCTTCTCACTGCTTAAAATATCATTGGTGCATATTCACGTTATCAAACCATCAGATCTGCCCAAAGTCTTCTAGCTAGCTGTGCCGTGAAGTGCTCAGAAGATGGAGAATCCCCAATACCTTGTAATTTAACCAAAGCGGGCTACATTATGGCTTGAATGGACAACTCGGACTCTGCTGACTAATCATCAATATTTGGTACCGAAGGTTCACATTATGCTGCCCTAGAGGCATTTCAAGATGCCACAGTGAATAAGCCTCTTTCCAAATCCCCCCCCCCCCCCCAGTATCCGGTACAGGAGTAAGCCGTGCACACCTAATTCTGATTACCAAGCTACCATGCCAAGAGGTACCTCCCCATATCAAGCCAATAGTGTGACCAGCATTATCACAAGATATGTTGCTGCATCCTGAAACTAAGCAGGCTACGTTGCTCGATACACAAACTGCCCGGAATGTAGCCACAAAGCATGAATTCACTATAGGTGTACGCGCAATGGTTCAGAAATAGAAAATCCTCATATTTGGGCCGCCGTTCAAATGCTTGTTTCTTCTGCTGTGGCGCTGATGATGCGTGTTGGTTTCCTTCCTGTTATACCAAGACCCATCACTGTGCGTGCTACAGTCAGACATTGTCTCACTTATTTTCAGAGTGTGCAAAGACAGTTAAATCAGGAATCGCTGGCAATAATGTGTGATGAGGGTGTTTTTGCTCTTGCAGAAGACATTAACCTACACGAGACGAACAAGTTCAGCGACCACTTTCTTTGTAGGGGCCCGTTTCATTGAACCCATGTTCTGCTTAGGTGTCAGGGAAAACTTCTGCGAGGCTCTGGCTTAGATGACGCATTGATTGAATGTTGGGTGTTTGAACCAGGTGTGATAGAGACAGTGTTTAACGGCAGCCATTATGAACTGACCCTAACTGGTATGCTGATAGTGAAGCACCTAATTCATAAACTGGAGTGGCAAGCGTTTGGACACATAAGGATGGACACATAAGGACAAGGCTATATACTCAGTCTTGGAGCACATGAAGGAACTGCAAAACATTCTTGTTTCTAATCAACGCTGTCCATAGCAGTTTGACGATATTAACGGGCAGATGGAACAATCACATCAATACTTTTTTGAGTTTCAGAAAGAATGTTAGGCTAAGTCTGAGCTTTTCCAATGCTTTGTTGTTTGGTTGCAGTTGGTGTCCATTGTCAAAAATGCGGTAGTCTCTGACCGAGAAAAAAAAGAAATCTGCATGTAGCTACCATTGACGATTCCATGCAAATATTTTCCGAATATGACTGCATTAACTACTTGCGTTACGGATCATGGTACCTTGAACAAATAATGGTAATGACGTTCACACATCCTGAGCTTTATCGGCGCCTTTCCATTGGTCAATGGGTTGTTCGGGACCGCGTTTTGCAGTGTTGCAGGTGATATTAAGGTTGAACAGACTATTCAGAGAGTATCATTGAGTCTAGGAGGTCACTATGTTGTAGGAGAGACACGCAATGCTGCTGCAATAGCATAATTTGAGCCTTTGTTTCTTGAGATAGTGTCCATCACCAGGCTTTTCAATCTTCTAACCACCAACCAGCCGATGGATCACACAGAATGTCATCTTCAGCATTCGCTGATCGCCACTCGTCGTCACTCGTAAAATGTAGAAATGTTGTTGGACTATGTTCTCGAACGTCAGAACCCATACACAGTGACGATTACTGGTTCCGTTCCACTTCACAATTTTCTGACAAAACTGGCTGTTGACAAAGAGGTTGCTATACGGCTTCTAAAATGTTTTGAAAATGGTGAATGGTGAACGTGTTTACCGCGCATACAGGCAGGAGACAGAGCCAAGAAAAGAAAGCCAAAAAATCAGTTCCACAATTTCAAAGAGAGAGCTTCCCAAGTTCACTGACCATCTTTAACAGTCAGTTTTGACATCAACATCTATTCTTTAGCCCCGTCAGCCAAAGATCCAATGGTAGTTACAGTGGAGCATGGCCATTGCATAGGAACGAGGCTTGTCCCTCAAGCAGATATTATCTTATGATTAGATTTGTTTCATCCCCATTATTTGATGGTGACCTCCAAGCCAATTTCAGTAAATCAAAACTTATTGGGGAGATTAAATCTAGACTGGTCATCCCTATGTGGAGTCGGGAATCTTTTCTCCCCACGCATGTCATCGTGGACTTCATGTCTAAGATGCGTCAGATTCCACTTGCACAATTTTCTACTCTGGGTGGTGCAATCAATGCTGTCATCAACTCAGCGTCTAGAATACGTGAGAGGCCAGAGTACATTCATCTTGTACTAGACTCACACGTTGAAATGTCTTTAAAGGAAGGTGAACTGCTGCAGCGCGGAGAAAAAGCAACAGGTACTGCAATTATTGACATGAGCAGAGACACAGCAATCCCACAACAACTTAATTAATTCTGGTCAAACGAGGAAAATAAGCTTAATCTTCAACTATTGGTAAGGGATACAGTGTGCAATGACGTCTGTGCCAACCCAATCATTGCAAGTTTAGTTGCCTTTGACAATGAAGCTCTGTCAGCAATTAAGTTTGGTAATGAAGGCATTATTTAACTGTTAAACCGGATTGAGGAGGCCGATGCCCGGGTAGTTGCTCATTTTGAGTGGGCTGCTGGTATCAAACAGTGTTGTGATGTCAAACGACAACGACAGCTTTGCATGATTGCTTCACTTCACTCAATATTTTTAGACACTTGGTATGAAAGAAATATGGCAGCAGTATGGTACTGGTGAGAAGCGTCGAATGCTTCTGTTGCATGATCAGGCAATTTCCCGGCTTTGGACGACGCTGGCAAAGACAATGGTAAAGGCTCACATATTGACATGTATGAAGGAGTACAATGGGAACCAAGCATGCAGCTGTGACCTCTGGCCCGGTACATTTTGAAGAGACATATACCTTGTCAGAGCAGGATGAAGCATAAGTAGACAAACATCTGGTACGCGTCTGGGCAGGGGCCAGATCGACAACAACTTGAAATTATTTGACCATCTCCGACTAGAGAACTATACCAGTGCTAGTGCTGGACTTGATTACCTACCTCATACAAGCAGTGTAGTCAAAGGACATATTCGTAGAGGAGCCTTTCTAATACAAAGGGCATTTAAATTGCTTATAAATATTCATGGTCCCGATACACGGCTGGCACCAGTTTCACATGGTGGATTGGAGGAGCACAGTTGCATGCTGTTACCCACAAAGTGCCTTAAGCCTTTACCACGGAGCTTTCTGATACTGTGCAAGTGTACAGGAAAGTGCGATACTCGACATTGTCAGTGCCGTGCTGCTGGGTTGCTTTGAATCACATTTTGTCATGGTAAAGTGGACAAATCACCTTGTGGAAACCTGACTTGAAATGACTAACTTTGAAACTGTATGTAATCTATGTGAAACAAAGCATTTTTAAACCTATAACAATGAGATTGATTTTATGTTAATATGCTGTGTGCGTTTTTGCTATAATGACATATGGAATAAGGTGTTAGCTCATTTGCCTGTCCCTTGGACTGGGGATGACTCAACCAACACATAACATGAATTCGAAGTCTTCCTGACATCAAATAGATGCTACATCGGTTTGACTTTGAGCCAACGTTGAAAAAATATCATGGGTTTCCTTGGTAAGGGCTTTGGTCGATTATCACATGTTTATACCATCTGCATTTGGGTTTGAGTCCCGCTTACTGTTGTATTTTTCCACCGAAATGTGAAAGGACTACATGCGTAAATTATCTTAATCTGTCAATGTTACGTAAAACGTACACAACAATATTGTTATTGAATTAATTACGTCACAATGTGTCACATTAAAGTTTATACACTGGCTTTTACTGTTCAAGGTCAACTGAAGGCCGTTGATGTGTCATATGACATTGTAATTGATCTTTCCGGATCAATTAACCTCCATATTTAACAAGACCTCTCATAACTGAGTTCTTACCAAAAAATACATAAGTTAGAGGTAAAACTTTGATTTTACTCCATTAGGCAATAGTTTTTTATTCTTTTTTAGCATGACTGTCGTCGGCCATATTGGATTTTGGTATTTTGGGGCTCCTGGTAGTGTGGCAGACAAGTAAATCGTTGATTCATCATGTATAAGGACTAATTAACTCACATCAAGTGAGAAAATCTCCCACCCCAATTTTGCAAACGGGACTACAGACCTAATCCTGCACTATAGGCCGCGTTGACAGTTCTGCAATGGTTAGCTGTAATCTTTAAAGTAGTTTCATTGTATAAACGGTCAATATGTGTCCCTGTAAAGCCTGTAAATTGAACTATATGTGAACTATATGAGCATGAGCAGTGAAACTTTTTCATCATTATTACCTAATTTTTATCCATAATAAAAACACTAATGGAAATTTGTGTTTAATTTTGTGAATGGTTTCGATTGGTGCCTTTTTAATAACTTACATATACGTAATAAGTCACCGCATATCTGTTTGCCATTGTGTTAAGTTAGCAAAACTATAAGTACAACTTGGAATGCATTCGTCCTTAAAACATCAAAGTTGCCGTTTGATAACGAATGACACTGAGGGCTTTGGGGCATTTGAATTAAAAACGTTTTAATTAAATAAACTCAGCTGGAGAGAAAGATAACATCACATAGAAGGTGTAATGCTAAACACTATAATAAACATCACACAAAAGAGTTCATGGTTTGCGTACTTGTCAAACACATACTGATCAGCGCCTTACAATACATTTGTAATGTGAGAACCAACGATAAATTCTAATGCCATCATTTGAAGCGGATTAGGAGGTGTCACCATTTTCGTCATTCAATTCAAATTGTCCGAAACCAGTTTCAGATGAGTATCTCTTTCCATGCTATTGGGGTTTTTTTTAACGACAGTTTTCTGACATTACTTAAAACAAGTGAAATTTAATTTCTGACAGATTAATTAAATCAATCCGAAAGGCTTTTTCATACTTTATTACCGAAATGTAATTAATATGATGTATAACTGAGGTGCTGATGATTTCATGCATGCATGATTCTGTTTGCATACTTATTTTGTAAGTTCTAGATCAACACAATGAACACTATAAGACATAAAATGATTATTCAAAATTGACCACATATTGCATTTGTTCTTTGAGATTCAATCATTCGACGGCTCCCTGAATAGATTTTACGTTCAGTACACTAATACAGAATCATTTTATTATATATTTTTCACTTATCTTTAAAATCGTTATTGATGTTCCGTAAAACATTAATTTATCATTTATCATTTGTGTTTCACCTGTCTTAAAAATCATTATTGATGAATATTTCCAGCTTAATCTTCAACATTACGGTAACTTTTGAAATTTTTTTAGAATTGTTAAAGTATCAATCATACTAGAAATAAAAAGCAAATACAAGTTCAATTATAAAACTGCCGACAATAACGCAATATTTTCGTACAAATGCAAAACGCATGTGCAAGGGAAGTAATATTGTTTAAAGAGATATAATAAAAATATTACCTCCCTTGTAAAAATGATCTGAACATGCCAAATGATAAATATAAATTATCTATCTTTACAGCTTATTACTTTCCTTGGATATGTTTTTTACCTTTGACCTTGAATGATGACCTTTACCTTTTACCATTCAAAATGTGCAGCTCCATGAGATACACATGCATGCCAAATATCAAGATGCTATCTTCAATATTGCAAAAGTTATGGTCAATGTTACAGTTTTCGGACGGACTGACGGACGGACAGTTCAACTGCTATATGCCACCCTACCGGGGGCATAAAAATCGTTACTAGTAATATTTTTAAGTATTTTTGTTTTTGTTTGATTGTATTGAAATAATTGAATGAAACGTTATTGAAAATAAATTAAAGCTCCTAAAATCTTGAATAAGTAATGCGTCAAAATAAATCTTTTTATTTTAAATAAATTTTGAAATAAAACATTATACATATCATTCGTTTCCTAGATGATGTATTGCTTATTGTCATATGTTAAGGCTATAAATTGGAATGACACATCAGCAAATCTGAATTAATTAATGCAACAAATCGTAAATTAAATCATGCCATATTATTTTCTTAAAGCTTGATTTAGGACGATCTTGTTATAACATATTAAATAGAGTCTTCTGATCAATGAAAACACGTCATCGGGAGAGAAAGATAAAATCAAATATTAATTTTCAATGGTACAATGGATCATACATTTAAGTGCAGAAATATAGTTCTTTCATTTATAAAATAAATTATTATTCAGTTTGAA
The DNA here is from genome assembly GCF_020536995.1 of Dreissena polymorpha. Lineage (NCBI taxonomy): Eukaryota > Metazoa > Mollusca > Bivalvia > Myida > Dreissenidae > Dreissena > Dreissena polymorpha. The sequence continues at coordinate 45,421,361 of NC_068364.1, read as the reverse complement.
GCATTATATATCATGTGTCTATGGGTAATGCGAGATACAATCAGCAATAGCCTCATTTGCATTTGGTGGTGTGTTTGATCATAAATCTTTATCTTTTACATTTGTAAAATGAGACTTTATTTTAAGAAAGGTTTTGAAACGTGATTTATCCGATTACAATAAAAACTGTTTTTTACTCCATTGATACAGCATATAAATCTTTTATTCTAAAATGTCACCACGTTTTGTAAACACACTTCAGTCTGAAATGACATTTTTATTTCGAGCGTGTTTCATGTAAGTACATGTTTTTATTTGTCGCGACGATCTCCACGTTTACAATAATTAAATTGCATTTGTCGGGATGGATTATTTGCTGTGTGGAGTTGAAATTAAGATACATCAGATTCCTTACGTATATGAAAATCAAACAAAATGCAACCTTTGTTATACGAACAAAATGCCCTTCTGAAAGTCAAGACTTTGTTTAATTATTTTTTTTTCATGAAAATACATACTATCATAAACAAATAGGCAAACTAACTCACTCAATATTCGTAAAATATATTATACCTCACTTTTATTCACAATGCTAAACTCCCATTGGCCATCGTGACATGAAAACTGTCAGACCCAGCGGGAAAAAAATGTACTGTCCAAAAAAATGCTGTCACCCGCTACCTTAGCAACCACGTGCCACCAGCGGAAAAAAATTAGAGTGGGTGTCCCTTTTTCCGAACATTAAAGCCACTTGTAATGATGTTCGGAATAACGATCACTTTCAATCAAAGGGAGACAATAATCAACTAGATATGTGCATATGCTATACTTTAGTCCAATATAGAACCAAAATGGTCCATCCAAAAAAAAAAATTATTTACAAAGCATACGCACATCCAACTGTTCCAAATTCCGAACATATGATCGTAATTTCAAACAGAAGTGTTCCTAATTCCGAACATGATGACCTTTTTAAGATAATCCAGATTATTCCATTTAATTGACACAGTTTAAAAAATACAAGCTTAAAAACAATTTCCGAAATAAAAACTCTTGTATGTAAGTTCGATAAATAACAAATTCGGTAGAAGGTAATATAGAGCAACAGAGGTTTCGGTAAATTGATATTTTAATATACTGGTACGTCAACATAACAATGATATTAACACGCATGTTGATACTTTACAGTTATTCACGCCCTTTGTTTACTATAGAATTATAATTTACCGAAACCTCGACTGACATATTCAACTATTTTACCTGTTAACGGAACTTTTCATTTACTAAACTTACTGTCAATCTGTGAGGATGCAGAGAACACTGTAATCCATCACCACAATCAGATTTTTGTAATTAATCCAAATAACACAAACAAACATTACATTAAAACAAGTAAATTATGCGACTGACAGATATATTATATACAAATATTTTGGCAAGACAAACCAGTCTCTATTTAAACCAGGCAGCATTGATGTCAGATGTCGCGTTGATGTCATCCACAAGTGTGAGCAGTCGATCGTCATCGTATTGCATGGCGAAAGCTTTTGCTAAATACACAATGCTCGGGTCTATGGCTGTTTCTTGTTTCGCACACAAGGTTAAAATACATCTTGATTCACCCATGCTTGTTTTTGAACACCGAAGAAGTTGGTTTAATATATCTTCCCGTAACATGAGGTTATATACAAGTTCGTCTTTTTAAAGTAATTCTAAGTGAGCTTTAACAATATGGTTCAGGCCTAAATGCACACATTTGGATTGTCCAGTGATTTCCCGTGTCATTAGTCCAGCTTTGAAACCCATTGTACCAAGAAAAAGATATAAGGTCAATCATTTACACTGAAAAAGTCAGTCAATTTTGGTAAACACCTAGAAATAGGGTTTTTAGTGAATAAAGGGGAAAGACAGGTTATATGGTTATGTTCAATTGCCAACGGCCGCCGCTATATAACTGAGATACTGTTCAAAGTGATGCAAAACTATATATACAATAACAGTACTTGAATATTCATTTTGATGCATCTAACTATGGAAAGGCCAGAATTTCACAGCAAAAAAACAAACAATTATAAGTCGCAAAATTTAGTCTATCGTTCGGTATTTGGATCAGACCTTGAATGTGGTATGTATTTCCGAACACTTTGGATTCCTCCTTTAAACAACTCTACATCTTGATCATGAGTGTCACACATGATCAGACATGTTTCTATATTATTATTTTTCATAGAACGCTACTGAAACAAAATTAAGTCTTTTGATTATAACCTTAGCAAAAAAGTGTAAAAAATTAGCGATCAAATAATTTCAATCACCGGAAGGCTGTGCATATCGGATAATGTAGTTTTCAGAAAAACTGGCTGCCCCTTTAACTCAAAATGGCACCGAAAATAACGAGAAAGGAAGTGGTATCAAAATAATAATGTCAGATTTCTGATATCTTTTACGGCACATGATCGGTTAAAAATTTTATATTTTGTTCGGAATCAGGAACATGGTCGGATTTCGGAGCACCCACTCGGGTTGACAGTATTTCCTCAAGTTGACAAATTTACTGTCACCTGTCAGACATGAAATATTTATATAATATATATTTAGTTTATCATTTATCATGTTATGTGTTTGTTACTTAACGCATTCATGTGAAGATACAATTTCTTTAAGCTTAGAGATGCTGTAAGTCAGTGTATTTTAGTGTCGAGCACTACATATAATAGCATGCGGAGAATTATACCTGTCTCACAATTTTATCGTCGATAATTAAAAGTCCCGGCCGAAACTAGGTCAGCCCGACAGACAGTCGACGACTGGTCAGCGTGCACTATGTCCCTTTCGGTGGATAATCCTTGTTTGATCGAAAGGGGCCCTTAAGGTGCATACTCACTCACTGGAAAATGTTTCATGCTATTTAATAAACTTGCTTAGAAGGCTAAAAAGATTGAATATGCTACTAAATATGCTCAACGAGATGTTTGTTTCAGGTTTCATTTGATATACTTGCTAAAAAGGCTATATAGCACGTATATTTCTGCCTATTTAATAGTTTCATTAAATAGGCAAAAGGGGATCAAATGGATGCTTAATAGGCTTACTGGCTCAATAGCATGTATATTTCCGCCTACTAATTTATCTCGCTAAATAGGCTGAAAAGGCTATTAAATAGGCTAAATAGTAATGTACTAAACTTGCTATCTGGGTTGAATACATGTAGGCTGAAAAGGCTTTTAAATAGGCTAAAAAGAAATGTATACAACTTGCTAAATGGGCTAAATAGCATGAAAAGGTGTTAAATAGGCTTACTAGGTTGTTTATTTCAACCTGTGTATTAATCTTTTAAATATGCTAAATAGACTGTACAGGCTGTTAAATAGGCTAAAAACTCTTATAGGATTAATGTTTAAATCTATGCACTAAATGGCTAAATAGGTTAAAAAGGCTGTTAAGGCCACGACTTTTTTTTTTATTGGTTTACAAAAATTATTTTGAAAATGGTCCATCGGGCGGTCGAAAAAAAAAAAAAAAACATCATTGGAAAAATAAGTTAATACTAATAACATCAGAACAAAGACATCATATCTTTTATAACCTTAACACAGAGACGAAAAATCTAATTATGCAATGAAACACATCTATATCTTCAAATGAAATGAGTCACCTAAAAGCACCTTTTGTAACATCAGGCAATTTTAAACACTCCATTAAATGACATGCGTTCTTCTCCCATTAAAACGAAAAACTGCGCTTCATTTCCGTAATTCGATGCGCACCATTACGCAATGCGATGCCCGTTGCATAAATCTTATATAAGATAAACTACTCATACACAAAGTTTGTGTTTGCTCTTATTGGACTTATGACATCGTCCATGAAAAAAAATCGAGGTAGATCGATCCCCGCGTCGTCGCGGTAATGTTTGTTAAAGTTGTTGTTGTCTTGAAAACTCGTTGATTTACAACGCAACACGTCTTTTTTAAACTGACGCGAATTAATACAATCATATTTGTCAACTTGGCTTTTGCTTTATTTTGATAATTTAATCCAAAGTTTAATGTTAGCAAGTGTTTTTACTGGAATTGTAAACAAGGAGCCAGTTAAAGTCTTCTGAAAATGTGCAGTCTGTGTGAATTGACAGTTTGACGTCATCAAAGGAAAGCCGCTTGCTGTCTGAAGCAATAAAGCGACAAATTTCGCGCCGACAAAATTGGCTTCCTTTGTCTAGCAATCAACATGCCGAACCAATCGTGCGTTTGTTTCTCAATTGCAATCATCCAATTTAATAATAGCACGTGCATAGCTCCGCCTTCGAATCTTTTGCAGAGAACGGAGGCGGAGTTTAACGGTTAATTGAGCTAGTATTTTTAATACGCAAGTTGAGTTCCGATTTGCCGAAATTACTCGGCCCTAATCATTAAAACGACAAATACATTTATCAATGATTTTCCGAGATATACCGATTTGTTCCGATTTCCAAACTTTCTGTACAGTTCCTATAAACTATGGCGGACGTGTTTACAAAATTCCTAAACACATATATCGTAAATAATGGCAGTGTTTTATTGGATTATTTATACTAATTATCAAATTGCAAGGTAATACTTTTTTATCTACTATAATATCGGGTATGTTTAATATAATAAACATGTTAAACAATATAGTTGCGTCACAGACTCGGAAATAAATTTTGATGCGGTCGACATTTTACTGACGCTGATTTTCCTAATGACTGCAATTAAATAAATTTTGAGAAGTGCCCATAAAAGGACTGGTACATACTGTGTCACATTGAAAAATATCCCGATCTCTGTAATATATGTGAACCAATCGTTGATTGTACTTACTTGATTTTATTCGCAACCGTACTCAAACCGGATCGTTTTTTTTTCTCGTTTCGCTCGTTTTTCAGTGCGGTCGGGAATAAAATATATAAAAAAAAGACGATTTTCCGATTTTATTTTTTTTCCCATTTTCCAAAAATTAGGGTCGGCGGTTTTGTAAACCAAGAAATATAAAAGTCGTGGCCTAAATAGTTTAAACAGGCTAAATATGACGTATGTTTCAACCTATGTTTTTAACTTTCTAAAACTGAAAAGGCTGTTAAATAGGCTAGATAGGCGAACTAGGATGTATGTTTCAGCCTATGTACTCAATAGGCTTAATAGGCTAAATAGGCTTAAAATGCTGTTAACTATGTAGCAAATATGTTAAATATGCTAAATAGGTTGAAAATGCAGTTAAATAGGCTAAATAGGCTAAGGAGGATGTATGTTTCAAGCTATGTACTAAACTTTCTAAAAAGGCTAAATAGGCTGAAAAGACTGTAAAATATGCTAAATACGCTAAAAGGATGTATGTTTCAACTTATGTACTAAAATGGCTAAATATGGTAAAAATGCTTTTAAATTGGCTAAATAGGCTTAATAGGATGTATGTTTCAACCTATTTACTAAATAGGCTATAATTGGCTAAAATAGGCTAAAAACGCTGAAGCGGCTGTAAAATTGGCTCAATATGCTTAAAAGGATTTATGCTCCAACTCATGTACTTAATAGGCGTAATAGGCTTAAAATGCTGTTAAATGGGCTAAATAGGCTAAATATGATGCTTGTTTCAACCTTTTTACTAAATAGGCTTAATAGTCTAAAATAGGCTAAAAAGGCTTAAGAGGCTGTTAAATTGGCTTTATAGGCTAAATAGGATATTTGTTTCAACCTATGTTCTAAATATAATAAATAGGCTGAAAAGGCTGTTAAATCGGCTAAATAGGCATGTGCTAAATAGGCTGACAAGGCTTAACCTAAATAGGCTTAATACAATGTATGTTTCAACCTTTGTACTAAACTTTCTAAATAGGCTGTTAAATATGCTAAGTATGCTAAATAGGATGTTTGTTTCAACTAATGTACTAAATAGGCTAAATAGGCTGAAAATGCTTTTGAATAGGCTAAATAGGATGTATGTTTCAACCTTTTTACTAAATAGGCTAAAAAGGGCTGAAGAGGCTGTTAAATTGGCTTATTATGCTAAATATGATGTATGTTTCAAGTAATGCACTAAATAGGCTGAAAATGCTGTTAAATAGGCGAAATAGGCTAAATAGGATGTATGTTTCAATCCTTTTACTAAAAAGCCTAAATAGTCTTAAATAGGCTAAACAGGCTGAAGAGGCTGTCAAATTGGATAAATAGGCTAAATAGGATGTTTGTTTCAACCTATGTTCTGAATATGCTTAATAGGCTGAAAAGGATTTTTAATAGGCTTCATAGGCATGTGCTGAATAGGCTGAAAAGGCTGTTAAATAGGCAAAAGAGGCTAAATAAATTGTATGTTTCAATCTATGTACTAAACTTTCTAAATAGGCTGTTTTATATGCTAAATAGGCTAAATAGGATGTTTGTTTCAAAGTTTGTACTAAATATGCTAAATAGAATGACAATGCTGTTAAATAGGCTAAATAGGCTTAATCGGACGTATATTTCAACCTTTTTATTAAATAGGCTAAAAAGGCTGAAGAGACTGTTAAATTGGCTAAAAATGCTAAATTATGTTTCAATTAATGTACTCAATAGGCTAAATAGGCTGAAAATGTTGTTAAATAGGCTAAATAGGCTAAATAGGATGTATGTTTCAACCTATTTACCAAATAGGCAAAATAGGCTTAGATAGGCTAAAAAGGCTGAAGAGGCTGTCAAATTGGCTAAATAGGCAAAATAGGATGTCTGTTTCAACCTATTTACTAAATAGGCTAAATAGGCTTAAAAAGGTTAAACAGGCTGAAGAGGCTGTCAAATTGGCTAAATAGGCAAAATAGGATGTCTGTTTCAACCTATTTACTATATAGGCTAAATAAGCTAAAATAGGCTAAACAGGCTGAAGAGGCTGTTAAATTGGCTAAATAGGCTAAATAGGATGTTGGTTTCAACCTATGTACTAAATAAGCTAAATAGGCTAACTTCACACACGTTTGATACTTACATTACTTTGAAAACAAGTTGTGCTTTGTTTCGTTATTGACCTTCTTCGACGTTGCAACGGTTACTACACCGGTTAATGAATCTATTGCAGCAATGGTGATTGGGATACCGAAAGCAGTAATAAACAAGTATGTGTAAGGAGATGTGCCACCTGTAGCTGTTACGGTAAAAAGAGCAGTGCCCGCGGTGCTGGTTTCAACGACGGCGGAAATTGTGGTTAAGCTCGGGGATGAAAAGCATATTGTCTCTTCTGAAAAACAATTCTTTAAAATCAATGTGTTAAATGGACTTGTCCACAGTTAATCAAAATGGCAATGTTCCATTATTTGTTATACATTCAAAACTTTAATGAACACTCTACGCCAGTGAGCGAAATGACACTAAGGACATGGACTCGTAGTGAAAATAAAATATCGTTTACTCGTTTACAAATACTCATCGTTGGTAATAGATAAAACTATAAGCGTTGCAAACGCGAAACAGTCGAAAAATTTTGAAACAATGCTGTATTCGTTATTTATTTTGTGATATCGCGTGCATTGATTATATAAAGTATAAAAACATGACGAGCATTATGGATGCAATGATACAAAAACCTCTGTATAACTCTCTCTGTTCTGTTCTAACTTTATTCAAATATTCATGTTTGTGTCAATTATTTTTAGAACAAATGTTTCCTCGCGATCGCATAAATGTGTAAAACAATACATAAAAATGAATAACTAACCAAAAAATATTTTAACGTTTTTGAATTCTTTACAAGTAGCCTGTGTAAACAAGGATACAAGTGTAATACATATCGCAGCAACGTTGTTCTTAATTGTTTTGTCTGGAGTTTCACTATTCCTATATTTGATAAGTAAAACATTAACTGTGTAGTTGTGCTTATTCATATGTGTAATACGTTTAAATATGAAGATGATGATGATGATATTTAGATACATCATACAACTATATTACGTTCTATTTGGATCTATAGTTATTACTTATCTTAATTAACTCGCTATTGTATCACTTTGGTTTCATATTACATTTTAAATGCACCGCATCGCTTTCTTGCGATATTCCATATTTGTGAAATACGCCTCGTCGGATGCATTTCTTTAGCAAATACGTTGCTGCGGATTTTTGTTACATTAACCTGTCGGCAAATGCATTATATCGCTTTAAAGTGACATTAAATAGTCGACAAAAATACATTACACACAATAACTGTGTATGCCTCCTCGGTTGAAATGAGTTCTAATGTCTAAGGATTTTCATTTCTCTTCTTGAATAAACAACATTTTCCCCCTGAGGCACGGCGTGTGGTTATTTCTGATATTGTGTGTGTCAGGAGTATTGTGGAGCATTGTGATGCTTGTGATTAGAAGTTTACTTAAATGATGCACTCATTTCTATAAGGGGTGGGGTGTTTCCTAGTGAATGCGGCTTTTGTCGAAATAAGACTACCAAAAGAATTTTCTACGGTTTCTGCATTCAGTTAAGATTTGTTTTCTTAAAGTTTACCTAGATTTGTTTTCTTAAAGGTTACCTTTTTATTTCAATTTTTGAAAGAGAATTGATGCATCTTGAAAATGAAATCAGGTTTGCAAAATTTTATTACTAGGAAACGGAAAACAAATGTTTTGAAAGTTGGCAAATTTTTTATGGGACCCTAAGAGAATTCAATTGTAGCATGGTTATTCTTCTCAAATCTTTACTGTGGAATGGTTTCAATCTGTATGCAGCCAATACAAATACTGATAAATGTTAATATCCGGACTCCTCCGTAAGATTGGTATATGCAATAAATCGTCTGCTGATTCAGAGTGAGACAATTAACTGCGATGGTACTACAGTGTAAATCTTAAGAGTTGCATCCCTTCAGTTGCATAGCCAGCGTTTGGAAAGCAATAATAATACACAAACAATTATCAAGTTTAATACGAAATATACTTTTTATGTGAAATACGTCTTATAAATTTTGTATTACATGTAAGTTAGGCAAACAAATGCGTTGTATTAGGCATATATTGTTATGATTAAAGACAACTATTTCGTCATTTTAAATACACCTGGTTTGCAGTTATCTCTTTGGATACCTTGTCCATGATAAATGTATTTGCTTCAAATATGCACAGGCTTAGTTAATCTTATACCTCTATAATACAATGTACAAACAATAACTAAGGCTCCATTACTAAGTTTTTTGCGAATGCAAAAAGTAATACAATAATGAATTATTTAAAATTATCTAACCAAATAAAGGTTAAATATCAATGTTTATCAAACATGTGTACTCATTAAAAAACATGTTTGCATTAAATATTTGCATGACTATATCATTTCCTCTGTTCGGCACTACTAAATTTCTTGCAATAGTATCGCGGGACCATTGTCAAATAGGTTTGCATAAGAAAGTAGAATCTGGAAAAACATCCATGATAAGACCCAGACGAGCCACCATCAGAAGCAGATTGCTATGAAGTACCTTATTGTACAAACCATATAGACATATACACCTTATAGACACGCTAAATGTTTTTTTTATTATTACTTTATACACCGCACACACAACAAATATAGAGGATGTTCATAGAAACTTATATGCAACACGTGTAGCGTGTAACAAGTAATGGGAGGTATTTACATAAATATTTTTGTCTAAATGAACTCTCAGCAGCAACTGAAAATGTTTAGTGGTGGATGGATTTTGGATCATTAGATAGATGAATGGTAGCATTGGGTGTGTGGTGTATGGTTGGTTCGGTGGGTGTTAGCTGGGTGGGTTGTTTTATGGTTGGTTCGGTGGGTGGGTGGATTATTGGTTGGGTTTTGGGTTGATTGGTGGATGGAATTATTGTTGACGATTTCAACGACCTTTAAAGGCGGTTTTCTAAAGTATATATAATGTTTGTTTGTTGCGTGATGAACGGTACTTTGTCGTTAAATTTTGTCATAGAAAATGCGACTTGTCATATGTTGTATTCAATAAATAATATGGCTTATACAAGTGTACGTGCAAGGTAAATGTGGTTCATTGTCTTGTTTTGCGCGGAACCTTTTTAAAACCAAATTATATAATTGCTGGATAGGAGCAGACATAAAATACAACCTGCTACTGAAAAGTATGGGGTCAAGTAATAAACCTTCCAAAAATCTGAGAACTCCGCTTTAAACAGGCTCGTGATATGTTGCGGAGTGGAGATTCTCGATATGATTTACTATCGTATTCAAAGATTATAACTGATATATTCAAATATTTAAAGTGACCTTTTCACTTTTTGGTAATTTGATAAAATTGAAAAGCATTGTTTCGCAAATTTTCGTTTTAGTTATGATATTTGCGTGGAATCATAAATGCTTAACATTTACTATGCTCTAAACATCAATTAAATGCATCTTTTGACGATTTAAAAACGTTTAAATTGTAAAGCATTACAAACACGATATGATAATAGCACTCGGAGAGTTCTGTTGTTATCGTTATATTTTGTGACACTACGAGGAGACCTCGCTCTGTATAAGCACTGATGGCCGAGTGTTGGTAGTGCTTGACCTTTACTCAGAAGGCCAGTGGTTCGAGCCTACTTGAGGATATCCCTTTTTATTAAATGGTTTTCTTGTTGTTTATTGGAGCTATATAGTAAATGTTTACAGTTACCAATTTAAAGCTTTTAATGACAAACTTCAATGCATGCCAAAATCTGAAAAAGTACCTTTAAAGAAATACAACGCCTTATTTCGTAGAAGCATTAACGCGTATCAAAACAGACATGGCTTAGTCATGGTCTAAGTCCGAAAAAAGTTAAGTGCATGCTGAAATGGCATCAACACGTATACAGCAAAATAAACACTATTTCTTGTGTGAACAGTACATTGAAATATGTAAATTTTCTGTGTGCGAATACAATATGTATTTTACAATGCGCTTGATCCAAAACGTTGAATATTTTAGTCCAGATGATGATGATGATGATTGGGAGGAGGAGGAGGATTATAGGAGGAAAATGAAGAGGAGAAAGAAGAAGATAAGGAAAACATGGTAGGGTATAATGATCGAAAGGTTGTACTTATTAAACCCGGTATTATATTATGAACGCTTTCACCAAACATGGATCGCACTATCGTACTCATCGCCTAAGTTTAGTTGACACCAAAGTGCGTTGCGGTTAGGAATATTCATCTTCTGATCGCTTAATGTCTCTATCTGTTTTCGCATTTCGTTATAATTTCCTTATTGCAACTATCGGTGCGAACCTTAATTAAAGTGTTTTTGTTCTTTATGATGGTATATTGAGTCAATATCAGCGTATCCAAATGCATTAGCAAACCAAGAAAGAAATAAGATATCGAGTACATGAAAACACATAGACGTTAGATTTTATTTCAAAATAAAGAACCAAAAACTTATTTAAATACACACACTAGTTCAATTATCCCCAAAAATCAAGTACCCAAAGGTATTTCATAGAGGGACAATATCATTAATATACAGATTTATTATAAACACACACCAATATCAACAATGCATTCTTCAATGCCCATGTATAGATGTTACCAAAAATTACCCGTTAACATATCAAATATCTTATTGCATTTAAGCTTCTTTTTTTCAATTCTTAATTTAAAATACATTTTATGAAATAGTATATTGTTCATGTAATTCCTATTTAAAGAAGTAATTAATCTATGTTTTTACAAATAACATGTTCATCACCATATTTTTTTTTACAATATAAACCTCCTTAACACAACTTTTAATTCTGATATTTTATTCTTTCGCACATGTTCATTTGACACCCCGTTTCTAGATAAGTTTCGTAGAAGCCGCGGCCAGTACGAAAACTGACATGTAGATGGACAAGCCCACGGCCGCCGAAGTGCTGGAGCAGCCAGTACAAACATACAGCGTCAGTGGTGTTGCAGACGTTTCACTCCCTGATGTGCCGGTGATGGTCGCTGTATAGGAGGGTTTGGTGGAGTACGCTAAGGTCACGGTAGACTTGAGCGAGATCTTGCCTGAAGAGATGTCAAAGCTCCCTGCATCGGTACCTGTTAAACAAAAGTAAAATGTAAGTGTATGAAACCAACGCTTTGAAATTATTTTCAAGCTAATGCAAAAGCACATGTTACGATAACTTAAAATATGTATATATTATTTAAGCGCAGATTTATTTAAATCAACACATTTACGAAAATAAACGTTTGAATCTTAGCCATTTGTCATCGAGAAGGAGCTTAATGAATGAATGTTGTAGGTGATTTGCTTACGTAATATATATGCCATCTATAAAACAATAATTAGCAAATTTTCATATAGTAACATCACACCATTAATATAACTGGCGTGCTGAAACAATATAATAGGCTTTAAAAATAATTATAAGCCTGTTGGTAACATTCCGAATTCTTTCTAAGAAACGTCTTTGATAATTTAGTTAGACCTTTCCCGTTTTGCTAGGGACATGGCTCTCACACAAGACAAGCCGGCTCTATAGCGCAGAAATAGTACTATGCGAACATTTTACCTTTGACCGAGTGGGTCATTGACCTTTAAGTTATGGACACGGGTTTTCACTAGACATACCGTCACAGAATGGTGAATAATCGTGTCAAATTTAAATGATGAAGTACTGCAAAACACAAACATACGCTTGTAGATGGGATTATATATGGGTAAAATCAAACGTCCACAATATCAAAAATACCTCCTAATGTGTATGTCACACCGGAAGTTGAAGAGGAGGCAGTAACGACAGTAGTACCTGTAAAATCAACGGAAAGATTATGTAAAAATTGAACGTTTATTTTTCACTACGCGGTATTTTTAACGTTTATTGTATACAAATACACCCGTTGTTATTTTCCACTTACCAAACCTTGCTTTATTTTTTGGTGACGACCCTTAATATTTCTGTTTGTATTTCAGGCTTTATTTTTCATTTATTTTCGATATACTCGATATTTACTTTGACATTTTAAGACAGAATTTTGCATTGAGCTTTGGTTGATTTATGTCGTTGAAAAGAAATATTACGGTGGGAAAATAACATGTGCATCATAACACAGTTTTAAAAAAGTTACAAACCGTTTTGCCTGCTTATCATTTATTTGAAGGGACAACACAAAACTTGTTCAGTCTAAATTTTATTTTTATCAATTGTTTGATCGTTCGTGAACTTTCTAGTTTGATTGCTCATTATTTTCTTTTGAAGTACTGTATTCTTTTATTTGGCTACAAATAACTCTTAGTGGAGACGACCAATATTTTACCCTTTCTATAACGGTATTACGCGTTTGTTTTAAATGAGTCCACAATTTGTAAACCAGTGGAATATGTACTTACAGTTATATTAATAAGTAACCGTGTTTTGTTTGCAATGCACTTCTTGCAATAACGGGTTGTTTCCTAAATACGTACCCCCTACAGTTTTATCAGGCAAACAGAACACATAAGCTGAGTATTCCAGGGCAGGCTCATCGGCCACTTTCAATGTTACTGTCGCGGTTCCCACCGTGGCAGATCCGTCACTTGCCCTACAAAAGCATCATCGATACATGAACAGTATAACATCATTACATAGTTGTTAGTTTTTTTAATGGATTTGGAAATCTAGACAATTATTAAATGCCTGCGAATCATCAAAATTAGTTAAGAAACAGTGGACCCATCTATTTTCTAACAGCTTGAAATGGTCTTAATTATTAATAACTAACCTCCACTGTAACATGACATTTTTAAATTATTGATGTAGAAGTTGTCATTAAAGACATTTTTTAGCAAGTTCAACATGTGTTTACAACATCTTGTTTTGAATTTGCAAAAAAGTATTGTTAAACATTTAAATTGTTTAAAATCAATTTACATGACAATCTTGACGAATAATAAACGAAACATTAAATAAAAAAGTGTGTTTTTGTTTTGATCTAATACAATTGTGAATGACAATCAAATATAGTAAATCATGACGATTTAAAATGCTTAAAATCCATTACATTATTTAAAAGAAATGTTTATAACCGAAACGACGAAAAGAACAACACAACAGTTATGCGTAAAAGAATGGCATTTCAAAGAGGTTTATTGAAGACAAAAATAACACAAACAAGTATTTACGTGATCACAAATTTTACAGTGGCCGCAGTTTCAAAGTTTAGCGCAGCCTTGCTGGTTACCACCCCTGTTGTTGCAGTTGCAATTTGACCCTCAGTAGTCCCAGTTGTCAAAGTATAGGTCCAGGTAAATGCCGTCGTCAAGTCCGATGTTGCAGTTACTGTGAAGAGGGATGTTCCAATCGCAGCGCTTTCTGATATGGCTGTTGCGTATGTACCATCGGCAGTAACTGCGGTAGCAGTAACGGCTCCCGTCCACCCAGTCACAGCAGCATCTAAAATAAGGTAAGGCGTGCATGAAACATGAATACATGCATATACAACGATTATTTATATAATATTTAGTTACAAATTGAATCATGATAACTACGCCAAATTACATCAGCATTTGAGAAAGTAACATTTTCAACAGCGTATGTTGCTAATAGGAAACGCTATACAAACTACTTATCCTACTACTAAAAATAATAAATACAAAAGTACTTCATCAACATCAAAAACTACTACAACTTCTTCGTAATCGACCAAAAAAGCTAAAATAATTTCGGTAATAATGGCTAGTTTTGTTTTAAAAAATCAGTAATAATTAAAAATGCATTGCATTTTTTTAATTACATCAGTTTTTTTACACTTTAAATCAACTGAAAAATGAACGTTTACTTAACGCTGAACTTTTATCAGTTTTCCTACATACCAGATCTTTGGAAACATAATACTTCTCTACGGTTAGACATTGTGTATTTACATGAAATAAGCTAAAACGTATGATATTAAACTTAAAAACGCACTACAATTATACATATATATATATATGAATATATAAAGTTTTCACAAAATTATGCAGTCGCAATAATAAAAATATCCGGTATGGGTAAAGGTTAAAAGTCGAGTATTAAAAAACCCCATTATACTTCGTTCTCTCCTTCCGATATTTTGTTCTGTCAAAAGGAATTACTGAATGTCCATTTTGGTTAACAACTTTTTTTTTAACTGAGTATATAAAACCGTCTCAAGTAATGAACATGCACATTTGGTAAACGTTTTTCATGAATCGCAAAAATACGCGATTTCGAAACAAATTAATATGACATACAACGTACATTTTTCTTCAGTCTGTATTGGATGACGTTGTTACAAATGATGTGTTTTTTGCGCTGATGAAAGTTGCTTTGGTTAACAAAAATTATCGAATTTCAGAGTACACAATGTAGCAAACAAATATGAGACATTGTTAAAGTACTTTGATTCCTGGTGAACAACAATGCACGGTCGTTTAAAAGATCGTAAAGCAACAGTCAGACATATATGATCAAAATGCTTCTCAACTTAAGCTCTTTTGAAATAAGTAATAATTGAATGAAAAACATAAATAGTGAAATTATCGAATAACAAAGGGTGGTGTTAAAGGGGCCTTTTCACTTTTCATTTTGGCATGTTTTGAAGTGTGTCATTACATGCTTTCTATTGAAAAATGTAAACATTTGCTCTTAAAAGCTCCAGAAACAATATCAAGAATAAAATTTAGAAAAAGAAAAAAAGTAACCCTCAACGGGGCTCAAACCACTGACCCCTGGAGTTATGGAGTTAAAAGTCTACCACTTAGACCCCTCGACCACCCTTCCGCATGCTGTATTTTATACTTTATATAGGCAATCTTCGTAGTTTCACAAAATATAACGACAACAACAGAACTCTCCAAATTATTCAAGCGTTTCGCGTTGCAGCGCTTTATGATTTTCAGGTTTTTAAATCGTCAAAAGATGCATATAATGACTATATTAGAGCATGGTAAATATTCAGTATTACTGTTTCCTCACAAATATCATAACTAAATCGAATATGTGCGAATCTGAAACAACTTTTGTAAATTTTGTCAATTTACCAAAACGTGAAAATGCCCCTTTAAGAAATATACCAAGACGCGTAAAACTGTTACTAAAAGTAGCGCGCAAAAACGTCGTTAATGTCGAGTTTCAATAACGGTTTATTTCTGTTTGTTTAAGTTTTTGTTTTAGTAATTGATTTTTCGCATTCTTAAAACGGGTCGGTAGTCTTTCTAATGCGACTATGGTTGATTAATGGTGAATGTATCTTGCATTCTTATATTCGAATGTATTCGAATTTATGAAGGAGGTCCATCAAATCAATACTTGAAACGCGCGATCCCAGCTAGGAGTTACTAGTCTGTCTTGGAAATTTCAAATTTAGTATTTATTTAATGTTTTAATGGTAATTATCTGCGTTTATCTATGCTCGTCAAAACACTTGTATTTTTGTGGTAATTATCTGCGTTTATCCATGCGTTTATCCATGCTCGTGAAAAATACTTATACGTACTCTGAAAGTATCACCTTTTATTTAAGAAAAAATCACGATATAATAATGAGAACAATCTTACTATATGAGTCGCTCGCTATTCCCAATTGTCATTTCTTAAATCATATATACAATTCAATTCGCGTGCATACTTTGTCTTCGGTCTCAATTATTTTAGCTATAGTCACATATTTTCTCGCGTTTAACAGAGCCGTTTGTAAAATTAAAATGCACATATCACTATCACACTTTAGATCATAAATAAAACATTTTTACGACATTATGTTAGTGCGAAATGATTAAGTACATGTTACATGCATCATTTATGTTAAAAAGTACGATAATTTGACATGGAGTGTTTATAATGGATATCAACAGGTGTTAGATAAATTCATGAGGCAGACGGTATGCTAGAGGGAACAAAATAACTGCGCTGGGACATTCTACAAAGGCGTTTTACCAACATCTGTGTTAAATCATTAATATATCAATGTTCACTATACGCGGAAGCGTATTGTTATTTATTCTTTTAAATAGATTACGTTAGTCATTTTTTTAGGTTCTGAACTTTTTCCTTTGTACATTAATTTCAGACCACTTAAAGTGGTAAAATAACCTAAAAAATGTTGTAGAATGTATTATTGTTTATTGAATTCATATATATTTATCACACCCATCAGCTCTTGTCGGTTTTTCAATGTAGAGCTTTCACTTTCGCTTGAACTTAGCTACTAGTAATGTAATTCCTTAGACATGGAGACATGTTTTCGCATTCTCTGCACTTCTTCTCGGAGTGTAATTTCAATAGAACAATGTTTTAAACATGTATTACAGTTAAATAAAGCAATGTGTAGCAAACAAACTTTAATTGAATTTTACGGCGAAAGTTAGTTTGTTTAACTCCGTGATTTATATGTCATTATTTAATACCGCGAGGATCACCGTAGATAATTGCACATAACGAAGCGAGTTTATATGTCGAGTCCTATATAATTATGTATATTACCACTGCTCGTGTAATTCTTTCGAAATATAATTATGTGTGGTATTGTTGTTTTTGCTATAACTAACTGCGTGTAATGACGAAACACGTTTAAATATAATTTACAAAAAAGTAAAATGCTGATTTCGATCGTTTACCTAAAATAGTTTGTAAATAATTTAAAAAAATGTTATTGCTGTTGTATAATTAAATGTGTGCAAAAATGCTCAAAGGCAACAACTGAAGGATATGCTTCCACTGTGGTCCTTTCTTTTACACTTCAGATACAAATCAACTATAGTTAACAGTACAGTTACAGTAAGAATTATTTGATTAAGTGCACACGTTATGTTACTTGAGTCGGAATTCATCTCGGACAAACTTTTTAAAATAAATAATATTTTGGCATTTAATATATTTAAATTGAGTCATTCAATCAATATTAGAGTCGCATTATTATTGCGTTATGTTTGAAATCTGAAGTCGCATTTTTTTATTTCTTACGTCTATGGGATTATCGTCGATATTTTTCATATAAATTGTTCATCATACAATATGCGTTTGTAAATCGAAATAAATTAAATGGGCACCCGTAAACTTAATTATAAATTAAGTGTTTGCACATTATATATTCAGATATAATTGTTTAATGAAAAAAAACATGTCGTGTTGTTTTTTTTCGAACTTATTTTAATATATTGCGTCGTATGACGATACGTATGCAAGCATAAACATTCACTTTAAAATACTCATCTTAAGTATGGTTCTATAATTAAACAGGGAATTGGGAAAATGTATTACATAATGTATACATACTCATAATTAATTCAAGCATATGCTTGGCAAATTAAAATAATATAAAACCGCATATATGAACTCTTAGGAAACAAGCGGGAACTTATTTTAACAATATACGGCACATGTTTATTGTTCGATATAAGCAAAATAATTTCAAGAATATTATCCTTTATGTTAGTGTTTCAAAATTAAACTTAAATAAAGATTAGTCAATTGTGTACTTGAACGATGAAACAAACAGAGCACCGAAATAATCCCAAATATCCCTTCATTTTGTTATGCTTTGTAATCCCTGGCGGTTACATACACATACTTGATGTTTGCATGGTTCTGCTGGACTTTATACAAGGTATCAGTACCAGAAAATCACGTGCAAACTGTTAATAGTAAAAAACAATACGTGCATATTGCGGTTGACAATAAAATGGTCGAAATATGCAATTCACGGGTTAAGGAATACAGATCAATGCTAGTGAACTGTTATATGATCCACGCAACAAGTTGCAACGCTTAGATATGCGGTTGAAATCGTCATATTTAAAAAATAACAAAACGGTGTGGGAAATATTTATCATTAACCTTTATTTTCTTAAGCTATTTGGTAATTTTCGCTCATGGCGACACGACTGTTTGCAATTATTAAGACAAACACCATCTCATATAAAGGGCATCTACTCCAAGTTTTTAATTCTGCTCTCTTTATAGCAGTCCTGTTTATAGGCAGTTAAATTACATGCTGATGTGTATGCATTATTTAATTATATGTTATAACCAATTTTTGTAGTTTATTTTATATATACAATATATTTATTATTTAAATTTTTCATTGGATAAATAGTTTATATAATTTTTTATTTATTAGATTCTTAAATTAGCTTCTTCTTGTGCACATTATATACGGTTATATTTTCTCATGTAGAAAGTACATGTTCCGAATGTAAAACTAATACCTTTTTCTTCTTTAATTTATATTATATCTATTTACCCTGCATGGTGGAACAGGTTAACCACAGCGAGTATTCCAATAAATCCTTTCATTGTTGGTTTTCTAGTAAGTCCTTTCGTTGCTGACACTAACTGCGTATTGAAGCAATATTCTGCTGTGACATTTATAGAAATGGTCAGTACCACGGAAATCAAGTGCAACTGTTACTATGAAGAAACAACACAATTCACGTTTCGAAAACAATATTTAAAAATAAACTCATCTTTTAGGAAAAGGCGTTCATCTTACCTCGATTGATCGTTCCAAATACGTCATACCGACCAATGAGAACATTGGTTTCATTTGATGTACGTCGTGTTTCTTTTTGATTGGTCATAGAGTTCGTAAGATTCGTCAGCGGTCCTGAACATTTCAGAAGCCCTCGCTGAATGGTTAAACCGTCGAGAAATTGGCAAACTGAACCTCGGAGAGTAATATTGAACTACGATATAACCGCAGTCAATTCTTTACCTCGCCACTTGCAGCTCGGATTAACACTCGACAAGATGTGCAAAACGGAGCTTAAATTATAATATTGGAGAACTAACTGGATTAAACTTCGCGTTACCATTCGATGTGCAAAAAGGAGCTAAAATTATAATGTTGAAGAAAAACCCGGATTTAACTTGGATGTTACGTTGAATATTTTCAATAATTTAGTTTCTAAAATTTGGAATACATAATTAACTGCCAAATGTGAGTTTAAGGAATTTCATTTTATCAACAAATGAGTATGAACGTATATTATTTCATCCGGGCAAACCACTTTCATTTTAATTAAAAAAAACAACAATGAACGAACTTTTATTTTTTTCTGTCATTAAATAATAAATAAAAAATCGTGAAAGTAAACAAACTACAGGTGTATTTCATATCAAATTATACGTTAATATTTTCAATAATTAAGTTTTTTTAAATTGGGAAAACAGAATAAAACTTCTACTGTGAGTTTAAGTAATAGTATTTTTTTTAACAAATGAGCATGAACGTATACTATTTCATTTCAGGACAAACAATTTAATTTTTAATGATAAAGCAATGAACGAAATATGTTTTTGTTGTCATTTAAATAATAATTTAAAAACGTGAAACTTAAATACATAGCATGTGTATTTAAAAAATGTATTTATTAACAATGAGCATGAACGTATATTATTCTATTCAAGACAAAACACTATCATTTTATATTCAAAAAACTATTAATGAAATATTATGTTTTTCTCATTAAAATAATTTAATAAAAACGTGAAAGTCAAGTAAATAGTAGGTGTATTTAATATAAAATTTATATATCTCACTTGAAATAATGGATAAATAATTTCCACGTTCATGTGGTTAATTCAAATGGCTTAGTTTATGGGTATACTATATAAATGCGACACGTAATTAACTGTTCAAGTGCATTTGTAAGGTAATTGAAATGCTCGATATATGTATATGGTTTGTTTGTTAAACATTGAGATTAATAAAACCGCGTACATTTTGTTTGGGTAATAAGAAAAATAAAAAACTTCGACTTAACTTATAAAGCGACGTTAATATAAGCATATACTATGGTAAAATTACTACATTTAAGGATATAGCAAATTCCTTCAAATATTTCGCTTAGTGAAACGCTTTTTCTTTACCAAAAAATGTTTAAACATTTATACATTAAAATAACCGATTTCAGCTTGAAACATTACTGATAAAAATGCGATTTTATTTCTGTTTTTGCCACTATTTCAGCAATAACATTTAAATTTAAAAAATGTTAACATTTCTGTAATTAATATTTACTCATTTTTGAAAGCTAAATTTCTTAACGGAACGTATCTCATTAAATAAGTAAACATCAGAAATGAAACTCGAGACCGTCGACATAATTTTTCACTTACTTGCGGTTTAGTGGGATTCTATTGTGTTACGTGCTCTCCTTTGAGGTTCTTACATTGGTCGGTATGTGCATGTAAAAAAACGCAAAAACATAAACGACCATTCCAAAATAGCGACTTACTTTACCGATCGCTAACTATATACTACCATAACTTCTAACTGGTCCTTTATTACCACCAAAGAGACTTTTGTTGTTCACACACCCGAAACAATTGTCATTCAAGATGGAAGTTTTATCGCGTTTTTCTAAGTTTTGGAATATATGTATAAGGATGAAGTAGTTTCGAACATTCCAATGTGCCAACCATAAACCTTTGCGCCACGTTCTTTCAATAACATTTTAAAGTCCTACCTACACTCTTAAGAACTAAATATTTATAAAGCGAGACTATTTGGATATGTGTATCTTACATGTCTAATAAATGCATTCATGATAGCAAATGACGTCTAATACGAGGAACAAATTAAATAAAAACACGTAAGGAAACTAGAAAAATACCAATCTCTGTCATAAAAGACTTAAAAAATAATTTCTTTAAAAATTAACGATAGAAGGAAAATACAAAGTTTGATATATACATTTCACCGATATATCCTCAGGAGTAGTGATAATGTACATGTTAAGCTTACGTCCAAAGTAATAATTGTTCTGACAGCTACTTTGCACGCATTCGAAGCCACCTCCATATTTTTTTCGGTGTACTTTTTTTAGTTTTTTGTTGCATTGAATATTTGAAAACCTATTTATTACTTTAAATACCGTCTATTATTTTTAACCTTTCATTTAGCTTAAACTTAAATTATATTATCCTTATTATAAATATTTTTTGACAACACTAAACAGACAAAAAATCTAAAATACCAAGTCAGAAAGAACGCATCGACTGCACAACTTATCTTTGACGGTCCAAGTAAATGTGCTTATGTTTTAAATGCCAAAAAGTTCAAATATGCAATATTCGGTTACTGGAAGCACGTATTTTTTTCAGGAGCGCAAATTAAACAGACCATAAACAATACATACTTTATTCGAGATTAGACGTTTTTAAGCCAGATTCACTCTTATAAAAGTGGTTTGGGTTGCTTTTTATTCAAAAATACATCCTTAGTCCTGATTCTTTTACAAAGAGGTTGCTGAGGTAATACCAAGCGTCATTTTCATGAACGTTTCATTAAATTGACGCCACATGTATTTTGTAATAGAGGGAATTCAGTAAGAATTCGGATTTTAAAAGCAGTGGAAAGTGATCTTAATTTTCCTTGAAATTTGGCCCAATTAAATGGTATGCGCCATACAATATTTGACGGATTTGCGATTTTCTCCTATCTTTTTTTGTAAATTGTTTTAACATAACACATTTTTTAAAGCATTTAGTTGGATTAAAACATGCTTTTAATATGCATAATGTTTTTTATCGGTTCTTTACGCACAAAATATACTACAATGTCCCATCTGTACTTTTTTCACACGTTCTTTACGTTTTGGAAAAGTCATCTTGATTATATGTATGACCAACGTATTTCGTTAATCACTTCATTTATATCTAGCAATTTAATAACTTTACCCAAGTATTTTAGGTTGTTGCCGCCGAAACATAAGTTGTCTTATGAAATGTACTACTCGCGTAGAATGCTTCCATATGTATATATACAAACATTGCAAGAAACAAATGTTGCAATATTTTTATTGTTGACACGTTACTGGATTTCCAAACTCATTACTTCTACCAAATAATTTCTGCAAGACTTTTGAAATCCAGGGAGTAGGAGGGGGAGTTTAAATAAATGTATACATTTTAAGTTATACCAAGTATCTCTTGTTCGAAAACTCCTCAATTAATTCCATCTCAGATAAATGTATTATCAATTACTACTGGCACACCACAGTCAACATAAGTGGAATCTCTTTTAAGACTGCCAACTAAAGTGTGCCATATATGTTTAAATAACGTCTTCAGATTTTTCAATCGCGTAGTAAAACACAACTTTTGTTAGACGTTAGTTAAATATGACGCTAGCGGTCGATTTTCCTCGTAACGTTTTTAGTAACATTGTGTGCGTTACGTCTAAGTAGTTTGCTCCTTTAATCTGGCTAGAAGTCTTATAAATAAACCCTTTTTCTCATCGATTTCTTTTAATGTTGATCAAAAATTATTTGTAACGCTATATTGTCGTAAATTCACGATAAGACATGGTTTGTGTTATTAAAAACGAACCCGATATTTAAGCCTTTTTAATCCTGTTTTCCATTTCTACAACGGAACTCGAGAATAATCGGTACCCGAAGCGACATTTGCCAAAATCGTCACTTGAAATGACATAGAACAGACTGAATGTACATACTACCTTATTTTTATACATGACCGTGGTTTGAAAAGAAATCGCATTGTTCTGTTAATGTAAGAGTGTGGCGTTCGTGCTGCTTATATTTAAATAAACTAATGGAATATGAGTATCTGCGCTAACTATGTGAATTATTATTCTACTAATAATAGTCAGAACCAGCACGTATATATTGCAAAGAGTACATACATAACATATAATGCAAAATTAACAATCCGACAAGCCTATTTTACAAATGTTTTAAGATACAACAATTGCATTAAAATATATGAACTAAATGTTGGAAATGGATCATCAAACACATGCCTATGGTAATTACTCTTATGATACGAATACTAAGTAGCGAATTCGCTCTCTGATTGCGAGGATT
>NC_068364.1:45317552-45397544 GCF_020536995.1 Dreissena polymorpha | reverse complement strand
GGACTAGCCGAGAGCATTTCGTTTCCAAAAGCATCGATGAGCAAAACTAATAAAAATGACATAACACTTATCTTTTGAACCCTTCTCGGATGAGTTCTGGAAAGAAAACGAATATTTGATCGGTTTACGACAAATGCGAACAAGGCAAGGGTGAAGATGCAAAAGCGCAACCCAAATGCAAGTAACTGTTAAAATATCGCGTCGTTTCACTAATTGAATTTCCGTGCGAAATTAGACACGGAAACTTATTTATGAATATGATAATTTTCTAAGCTAATCTTCAACGGTCAATCAATTAATATTGCGTATTTCATAGAACGTGTGTTCCGACAATCGCTTACTAGTATATAATTTATGTGTTCGTTTTGAAAACAGTTATACGAGGTCTCGTTTCAAACATTTGGAAATAAAATATTAATTTTAAGCGTCCTTGAACGGACTAATATATTAATATAATAATCTAAATCAATAAATGTCCAACTAAAATTTGTATAACTTTGTACCTATGTAAAAAAGAGGTTTTACATATTAAAAATGTCTTTTCTGTGATAAATATAAATTTTTTACTACCGTATTTTGTAAAATGTTATTAAACTGTTAAACAATTTCTCCTAACATGCATACAAGAATACACTTTACATTAAATAATTGTTGATAATTTTAACTAATGTGAAAACATATCATATTTTAAACAAATACTATTTCAGACGGTTTGCATAAAAGAAACGGCGAAAATATCCGGGAAAAGTATCCAAACAAAATATCACTATTCCAATTTTTCAATCAGCATAACGATTAAAACACTACATATATTATGCATTTGGCAATCTAAATTAGATCTAAGTTAAGCTATGCTAATAGCACATGTTTAAAGTGAGTAATGCGAACATAAAAATACCGGGTAAACGTTGATTTACACGAAATATTTTTAATACCTAGACCTGTGCATGCTTAAATGATGTGACGTCAATGCGCGCGTATCCATTTGTTAGCGTCCGACTGTTGCCTCGGATTTTGCCAACAAACTTCATCCAGCATGGACGCCACGTTGTCTATACCAAAAGTGTCCACAACAAATGAACATTCAGGTTTTAAATCCATTTTTCAAATGCTTCATAGGTTGCACCAAACACAAAGGGCCTCTTATATTGAATAAGAGATGGTATAGCATGACGAAGGCAATTTTTGCAAAGTTATTTACAACGTCAATATTCCCTTGGAACTGTTTTCTTTAATATCGAACTTCACAGTTACCCAATCAAAATAAATTGCATTGGGGCAATAAATCGTGAGGTCATTACACAATGAATTAATGTATAACAAATCGCTTGAATTAGCGTCATTGTTGTACATTATTTTGAAAATTCTTTATTACATGTAATTGTTCATGTTAAAAAATTATATTTAGTCTTCATAATTTTTTTATCTATACACATGATCATCAAAACAATCTAAACAATGCATAATATTTTTGTAGTAACTAAACTTCGAAAAATAGAAGTATTTAGATTAAATAAAAAAGTTAAATTTCTTGTATTTGATATAGAAAAATCACAACTAGTATATAATAAATATAAGGTGAAAATCCTGGTGTACAAACTTATTTTCAGATAATCAGGTTGAAAGAAAAATCATTGTGTGAAATAACATCATGGAAACATGCAACATATTAGTTTTCATATCTATAAAGGCAAAGCAAAAATTAATCAACAAACACAAAGAAGTCAGTTACTATGGATACACAAATGTATATGTCTTTGGCAACATTTTAAAATACAGAGATCTAGTAAACGTTCATACATATTGATACATGAATACTTTAGCGTCGCAATCAAGCAAAATAAGCGTTGAAAAGGGCATTTGCGGAGACTAGTATGTATGATATAGGTATTATATTTGAAGTAAACGGTGTATTTTATACGACCCTTGAAGTCTCCCCTCATGTTCATGAAAAATCTACAGCGTGTAGATATTTGATATGTTACTTAGAGACGAAAAATACGTTAAAAAATAATTAATAATTACGTCCAAAAAAATCAACGCGATTAAAGAATCTGACCACCCAGAAACATTCTGTACAGTAATTTACAATAACATGATTTGTAAAATAGCAGATACTCGGGAGTTTTTCGCCGTTCATTAGGTTTAATTTGTCCATATTATACACAAAGTAATCAGAAAGTGTCATATTAGAAAAATTACATAAATTTATAGTCGTGTTCATGCATTGAACAGTTATTATTTTTAATTAAATTGTACCAAGTGCATATTTAGCGTTTCCCTTTATATTATCACGAGAAAACACACATTTGCCCGCTAGTGTCCTATAAATTGACAAATAGCGACATTTCAGTGTACATAGACATAAAAACATTAAGGTGTGTATAAATAATTGCCACATTTTCTTCTATTAAAAGGTTACCTTTTGCTAACATAGGACATTTGAGTTATAATATTCTCAAAATCACAACCAACAAAGCGTAATATCTTGGTTTTATACCGCAAATATGTCACTTATACATGCAAATAATCCGCGGAGGGGTCTATAACCAAGCGTCGAAAATTTGTTATGCCAAACGCGATTGAAAACAAGGTTCAATGTATCATTCAAACTTAATTTCCAGACATATTTGAATTCGGAAAGTGTCGCGAAATGCAGACCGCAAGACTTAAACTAAACAGAACAATGACAAAATGGATGACAAGTGTTTTGTCACAATATGTATTTCCCTTGAATACAACAACTGCTATAAGAGCATTTATGATAAGCCTTGCTTGGCATTATACTTTCACACTTGGCTGGTGAAGGAAAATCAAATAAGAATATTATATGGTGTGATTTAAATGTCAAACTTATTTATTAATTCGAATTAATTATTGATTTAACACACAGTTTGTGATTGATATTAACACATTATTAATGGGTTACAGTAAAGGCTAAGTATGAATACAGCAAATAACATTTTTACGGTGTACCTGAAAATCTACAAAGACAAACACAACTCAACTGTTAACATTTATACCATTGCGGTTGCTTGTTTTCTCAAAAATCAATACATCATATTAAATGAAAATACGATCAAGTGAAATCTGCATATGGATTTTAAAAGTATATGTTATTCCTGTTTGTTTACAGGCAAAAAATTAATATTGTAATGTACTCTTTTATAGGTTGGAAACTGAATCTGTTAAACAAATAACAAGAACATGTTTTGGCATTTAGTAAGTAAGAAAAACATTCACACATGCACACAGCGGTTATTCAAATAATTTATAAATGCAAATGTCTACTGACTAGCATTAACTTGATATATGTACAGCAACATCTACATGTATTACCGATGAAAGATGAATAAAACACTGCCACAATCAGAATGGCGTCATCGGACAATGATGACATAGGCAACTAAAACCAGCGTTTTAACTAAATACTGAGTGCGCACGTGCATGTCTATCACCTATTACGTCATGCACTCTACACCTCTGTCTCGGAGAAACTGGAATGAATGACTCCATTCGGAATGCTTCTGTCGTGTTCGATCAGTTCGGTCAGCTGTTCGGTTAGATCCGCCTGCGTCTTTTCGCTAAGTATATGCTGTTGAGCCTTTAGTATTGCCAGAATCTTCCGCACCGTTAGTCATACGTTCGAGTTGTCGTCCGAGATTTGATTGGTCGTGTGCTTGAACATGGGTTATTTCGGTAGAAGTGCCAGAGCTGCACAATCAACTCCGACACCAACACGTCGTTCGCGTTCTTTCCGACTAGGCGTAACACGAAAATACCGTCCTGGCGTAAGTATTGTTCACAAAATTTTACCGCCATCTTTTTGTCCAGCTCCGACTTGTAGCAATCATTAACGCGCAGGAATTTCTTCATGTAGCGAATCCTATGCTGGCGGAAAATCATGATATACGCCCAGATGAGGAAGTTTGCCGTGCTGAGGACAGACACTGCCACTAACCAGAAACCAGACAAACATGAATATTTTCTCATTAAACAGGTTAATGGGCAGCACACATTGCACACTGTACAGTTGCACGTTCCGTAGCTGGCGAATGCTAAAATCACACATAGTCACGCGAGGAAGCGCGGGCTCTCCTCGAAATCCTCACCCCGCGAGAGTTTCCCCATTATCTCAAATCCGTACGCGTTATAGTTCGTACCCAAAAACTCGTTCAAGATGAACAACTGCCCCACGGCATTGGTCATGTAGAGCAGTTTGATAAACATGTAGATGGTCACTAAGTAGTTCCCGTAACGCTTGCCGCACACGATGCAACAGAACTTTGAGATCGTTTGGCGCAGGCGTATAAAGCAGCCTGAGCGATATTCGCGCGCATTCTCCAGCCACCGGTCCATGTAGCGTACAATATGGCGGATGGTTCGCTCCCGGTCTTCCGGTGAGATGTACTGCGTCTCGGCCGCCAGGGTGACGATTTTGTCAAGGTTTACCCCCGCCGACGCCGTCAGGATTCGCCACAATATACATGGTATCTGTGAAATGGGTAGGAACAAAATAGTTATGGACTTATTTTTTTACTCTCTAAAAGACTATACCTTCGATTTTAAAAGCATCTACGCATTAGATTTTTTTTTAATATTCCACATATTGAAAAATAATACGGACTATTTGAAAGCCGAATTTCTGATGATTATTATTTGTACATCCCGGGGAATGTAGGTCCTAGGTAGGGTCAGGTGTACATCCCGGGGAATGTAGGTCCTAGGTAGGGTCAGGTTTACACACGCATGTTATTTTATTTCGAAGCTCCGTACGTGCTTTAATTTGTTTCTCAATTAAACAATTTGGCGATATTTTATATGACGTGAAAAACTGGCATTTTTCTATATTGTACATGGTACCTTTCTACGATAAACGTAAGTTTTTAAAGAGATTCATGATCCAGGGACCCGTCTTATCAAAGATCGTACGACATTCCCACCTTGTGATGAAATTTTCAAAGCGCCATAAATACGTAACCGTCACATTTGTAATTACTTTTGTTGAACATTTCAATTCATTGTTAAAGCCTTTATATTTTAAGTTTTAAATATTTTTATCAGTTTTGCTACATTCGATAACATTCGCACATTATTTTTTTACAAGTAAAAACGTTGCGTTTCAAAAAGATTTATAATATTTCCGTCAACGGTCATTTTTTTAAAGGGAAGTAACTTGTGCATTGAACACAAACTGAACAAAAACAAAATCATTTGACCGACACACCTACCCAATTGTTTGGAGTAACAAGTAGAAACAAACATCTATTTAATGACTTATGGTTGCATTTAGGGATTATAAAGCGGTATTCGATATAATCATTCCTTTAACCATCAAAACACTCGAATAAAAGCCCATCCTGACTGCGACATGATATACTGGTATGACGTCGTGAGTCAGAGGCCGATCATGTGTTCAATACATTGTTTGGGTATCAAACGTTAGAAGATCCAGCTAAATGAACAATAGAAAACCCGCACGTATAATCATTGCGCGCTTAAAACAAGCACGAAGACTCTAAAACTGTAGAAGGATATTTAAATAAGTGGGACGTTATTAGTGGGAAGACACTATTAAAGCTTGACACCATTCACCTGGCACTCGTGAACTCCATGAACATAAATCACACGCTTGGGTTGTTTCCTATATGTGCATTAGGTTTTGTTCGTACACGAGTTTAATGTGATCAATAGTTAAGTTTGTTCGATACGCTTCATTCGAATTAGTCTGATGTCAGAAACTCCATTGTTTCATGCCTATGGCAGTTTAAAGTATGTTTTTCTAAACTTATTTGAAAATTATAACGCGATTTCTGAAAAGTTTTGATCAATTTTACAAAAAGGACAAAATTTGAGAAAACGTTGTTGAGGATTACTATTCAATCTTCAATACCAAATATAACACGTTTTATTTTTTTAATATTGTATATTAATGATATAAATATTATATAAAGATCTCAGTTGCCTAAGGAGCAACGCATGAAGTTATTTTTAATTTAGGATGATATAAAACGCACATTCACATCTTCATATTATTTAAGGAACAATTCCTGAAAATGTTCGTTGAAGAATGAAGGAGAACGCCTTCGGCAATTTGTGTACAAGTGCGGAAAGACAGACGGATAAACGCCCATAATGATTCCAGTATACCCAATGTACGTCTTGACGGGGATATAAATAAGCAGCGTCATATGTAAAAATGAACGTAATTTAGATATTGAAAATCAGTGGCATGTTACCACAACCCACCTTAAAAAGTAGCGCCTGGAACAACAAAATCATGGGCACCCACTGGTAATAGCCGATTTCCGTCTCCTTTTTCGTGTGCTCGTACTTTGGTATATCGCTGTCGAAGTGGACAAAGTATGTATTGGACACCCAGCAGACGTTGTTAGTGTAGTCAACCATCGCGTCCGTAAACTCGGCCGGGCACCAGCAGTGGATTGGTTCCCCCACATATTGTTTGGTGCTGTGGTAAAAACGGGAGCCAACATTAGCAAAACTATCAAATAAGGTGAGTTCTGGGAAAACTGGGCTTAATGTAGGTGCGTACAGTTTCGTTCCAGATTAGCCTGCGCAGTCCGAACGGCCTTATAAGGGACGACGCTTTTTGCTTTTATTTAAATTTCGTTTAACGGAACGGAAGTCTCTTCTAACCGAAACTCCAGTAAAGGCGGAAAGTGTCGTCCATGATTAGCCAGTGCGGACTTCACAGGCTTATATATATTGAACAACATTTTTCGCACATGCGTAAAGCCCGATTTTTCCGGAACGCGGCTCAAATAACTTGAAAGCCGTATGTTGTTTGTAAGCAGCCACCGCAAAGATAAAAACACTATATTGTTATGACTCTCACATATCGAGCTGTAATGCATTTACGTTTATTAAGTTCCAGAAAACTAACTTATCAACTATCACTATTGTCAGGTCTCGAAAGTCATTGGCATGTACCATAAGAATCCAAAATTGATCTCGAAAAGCTAATTGCAATTTGCTATGGTTTCCAAGTACGTGATAATAATGGAAAGTATGCAAAATTATATGTATTTCATAAAACTAAATAGAATAGAGAAGAGGATGAAACTAATTTAGGTATACTAATGTACGATGATTTCAACAAGCATGTACTTACAAGCGAATGTCCCAAACGGTGCACATCATTGAACCATAGCCTATACGACTCTTACGTACCTTAATATAACGGCTAAGATTATTATAACGGGGCTATGGAGGTGGTCAATATTTCGTAACACATGTACTTAACAGCATACACACGCGTTCTAATTGAGCTGGGGAGCCAATACAAAATTACTGTTTTCACATACGTACAAGAGCAAAGATTATGACATTATTCGTGATGAGGTCTCTATATACATGCATTATTTAACAGTCGGTCATTACCATTGCCGAATACCGGCAGTTATGAATCAAACGACCTGGCTTTATTTGGAGATGACGTTATTAAGGAATGTGAATAGATGTACAATCAAACGAGTGACTCAAATGTTTTCATCATACACTGGTAATAAAACAACGTACATGACAAGAATGAGGTATGAACACTTATATGATTCTCACAAAACAGCCTCTATGTGTGAATATGATGAAAATGAAACGATTAGTTTTGGCCTTGATTACTGAAATAATGCATACTTAACGAATTAATTTATTACCCCACATACTTTCCTTATCCTAGGAGACCAACGTACCTGATTATAAAGGTGAAGATGTTGAATATGATGGTGGTGTAAAGGCCAACTTACCTGACTAAAGTGGTGACTTACCTGACTATAATTGTGACGTACCTTACTAAAATGGTGACTTACCTGACTATAATTGTGACGTACATTGTGTGCTTTACTATAATAGTGAAGCTGATGAAGATGATGATGGTGTAGAGGTGGTGTAAAGGCCAACTTACCTGACTAGTGGTGACTTACCTGACTAAAATTGTGACGAACCTTACTATAGTGGTGACGTACCTGACTATTATTTGACGTACCTTACTATAATGGTGAAGATGATGAAGATGATAGTGGTGTAGAGGTGGTTGAGACGGTCTATCCAGTCGTCATCGTAGCGGCCTTTGAGCCGGGCGTAAGTTGCGAAGCTTCCCAATACACTGTCAAGCCTGAAACCAGCGAGGAATAATATTGTTGTTCAATGATAGTTTTATTAACAACTTTACTAGAAATACCGATAAAGAGAACACTTTTAAGAACATAAAATGGCCCAAGAAAGTGGAAAACTTCAAAAACACTGCCAAGCGAAAAACTAGTAAGAGGTATATGTAACATGTCTTCTTTGCAAGATAAAGATAAAACTTTGTTAGAGAGTTCGGATGGGAGGAAACAATTACGTACCAAGGAAGACAGAAACAATTGCGCAGCTTAAACGAAAACCAAGCTTAACCCATGTACGCCTAGCGTCTAGAAAAAAGGCCTTGGCAAACAGCGTAGACCCAGATGAGACGCCGCATGATGCGGCGTCTCCTCAGGGTCTGCGCTGTTTGCTTTAAGGAATTATGTAAGAAATATTCTAAATATAGAAATAAATAAACTACACGCCCCTAATTTTGGAAATAAATTCATCCAATTTAGAAGGATGGGAGAGTCCACTAGGCATATATGGACTAAAATTGGTAAGTTAGTGTAGGTCACCGAAAGACATTGTGAAAGACAAGACAATAGTTTTTTTTACATACTTGAGGAAGGTATATGCATATTAAACTTGTGTATGTGGCTTGCAGAATCAGAGCTAAAGCTATTGAAGTGACTATGTAACAGAGACAATGCATGTATTAGATATTTCAGTCGAGTCCAATCAACAAGCAATCACATCACCCTAAACAACAATAACTAACTAAATACAGCACGAGCATGCACGAAAAGATAATTAAACATAGAAAATACTGACTAAATAAATCGGTTAAATCTGTTGAACTGATATATTAAATTTATTCGAAACCAACATGACATTTAAACTGAGTAATTCGTAGCTATTCTTGCAACAGCGGTTCATACTGGCGAATGTTTTTTTTCTTATCACTAAGAAATTAATTGAGTGACGCATTCAATTCAAGGCAGAGTTAAGTGTGAGCTAATTGTGTGTAACTTTCATACAGTTTGTATTTTATTCACATCATTATGAAATAATTGTACGTATTTTTTATTTATTTTTATTTAAATATAATTACAGTAAGTGCAGTTAAGCAATAAAGTCGAACGACATGAGCACAATTATACAAATCTTTAAGGTTGTCATGATTTTGATTTTGATTTAGCTGAAGAATTGAAAATTAATCGACCGGTACATAGTCTTACAAAATGTATCGTGCGTTATTCAAGCATATCATTATACATATACATCACTGATGTCCTTTATTTTCAAAACTGACCAATGTTCACCTTCTTAATTTAATTTGTGTCCGAAGACTGACCCTGTTATTACCAGGGCTATTTCTACTTTGGACAATAAAGCCGGAACTCGTGCTACGAATTCCGAATGCAAACATAGATATTCATTTTGCCTAATCACATAGAATCGAGCGAGATCTATTGAATTATATTGAATTATACTCCGGCCAGAGCATCTAACCTTTAATTAAAAGACGCCATGAGAATACCACGTGGTTCGGATGTATTGGAACGCTCCGGATTAAATCAGTGGATGTAGCATGGGCCGGAATAGATAAGTTCTATCATAAGCTGCGTTCGAGAAAGTTTTACTGCGATGAGATTGAAAAAGTGGTGCATAGATATAATTTTAAATGATTGGCCTTTCAAATCGTGTTTGTTTTCCCCTTTTCCCGAATCACAACTCGAGCCTATTTATAGTTTTAACTGCCCTGTAAATTTGTAAAGGTATAACAGTTGCATGTTTTTATTTTAGCCATTGTTTACGCGATTGTTGCAAATAATTATTAATTGGCAATATTAATGATGACTTATATTCTCTTTGTTGGAATTAAAATTATATTTTTGGCAGTTTTTACGATGCCCTTGTAGCTTCTTATGTTTCTGATACTGAATTATATATGAGTCGTGTTCTGAGAAAACTGGGCATAATGCATGTGCGTAAAGTGTCGTCCCAGATTAGCCTGTGCAATCCGCACAGGCTAATCAGGGACGACACTTTGCGCTTTTATGACATTTTTCGTTTAAATGTAGTCTCTTCTTAGCAAAAATCCAATTAAGGCGGAGAGTGTCGTCCCTGATAAGTGTGTGTGGATTGCACAGGCTAATCTGGGACGACACTTTACGCACATACATTATGCCCAGTTTTCTCAGAACGCTGCTCATATAACTCTACTGCTGCTAATGAAACGGATCATAATCATCGTCTTCATCAGCATCATATCAGTATCAAAATCATCATCACGTCAAATAATCATCATTATTTGATATGACAACTTTGATGAGTCTTAAGTCATTGATTTATCGCCACAATTCATCAACCGTTTTACCGTCTGGATATATTTCTAATAAAGAACCAATATCTCAAAGGAATATTGATCTGTTGAGGCGTATTATCAAGCCAGCAGCGTTAGCTACAGAAAACCCTTAGCACTAATCAATAAAGGTACGAAAAACAGCAGGTACGAAATTGCCGTGTAATTTTCCAAATGTTTATAATAACAACGCTATAGCAACCATCGATTTGCAGCGCTCCGCTCGGATTGTAACAATGGTAATTAAATAATATTGTTTGCCGTTCGATAAATAACGCTCAGAATGCAGCCAGAATATATATTTTTATGAAGTATATCGTCGTAGAAAGATTAAAGATTAATTGATACCTCATTCGAACGAGGAAATATGTTTTTTCCAATACTATGGTTTTTCAATTTGGTTTATCGCGATGATTTATAGTCATAACGTATCAATCAACATGAAACCATTTCCCATGATATTTATTCGTCCTTATGTGGCACTGACCAAACTCTGACACGCTACTCTTTTACTTACTTCAATAAATAACAATCTCAATAGGGATCTGCATATTCGAAATATAGAAGATTCGCTTTTCTGAATAAATATAGTATTTTAGCGAATACTTCGATGTGAGGGAACCCTTTTTATGATGGATCTCTTTGGCTCTCCAGTAGTCTCTCTTTGTCTAGCAAGTAATATCCAGTTTCGCTACCACGTTGAAGATTGAGTGTATGGATGTAGCAGGTGGAGAAAACCATATTTAGCTTTAATTTTCTTGTATGGGCGGCTTGTGTAACATTTTAATTGGATACTTTAGGTCATAATACACTAAATAGTTTCCCTATATAATTCAATGTAAAAGCGACAACTTTGAGCGAAAATAAATGCAACATTTTGCACATAGAGACCCCCATAACCATACCTTTTCTTAAAGGCCATTCTAAGCGGAATCGATTTATGCAATAAAAAAGATATCTCATGTACAATGCAAGAAAGAACTTGACACAAATCAAAATCGACTGTTTTTGCAACTTTTTTTTTCGGCCGTTTCTTAGTGGAATGTAACCTTTTCTAGTGCAATGGTTTACTATAGTCTTCACGTGTATCATATTTCAGGGATTCAGTAGTGAACACCTATTTATGCCCTACCATTATCTCCGCAAGATAACACCCGAATAATGGTAAAAAGTGTAAAACATGCCTTCCTGTCAACTATGATATTTTTTAGAGAGTACAGCCCTACATGAAGCCATCATTTAGTGTATTGTAACCTATAAGACAATGTTTACTGTTAACATCGCGAAAAATAAGCACTTCTCGATACTTATAAACCTATTTTCTATGTGCATGCCAATTTTCAGACCGATCTTTCACGTAGAAATGCTTGAAAATGCATTTTATTATAACGCCTGATAAGCCATGTGGCGTTCGCGTTCGGAGCTTTGATTTATAACGGGCGTTCAGGCGTAAAACGATTACCCTAAATAATTACAATCGGTCAAAATACTGGTATATTGTTACAAGCTATGTAGAAAAAGAAGTAAACAACTATTAAAACGTGTTCATGAGCTCTTTCAGCACAAATGTTGCGATCTGAGATGCTCAAGACGAGTTTTTGTACGTTTTTTTTTCTTATTTTCCTCTGAAAACGTATTTTCTTCTTAACAACTCACGATGCTCCTTAACATTCGTGAAACAAACGCATTTATTCCGTGAAATTTGCCAAAACGCGTCATATCCCACTAAAAAAATGATGATTTTCTGTGAATACAGCTCCTTTGTGAATAGGCCTGGTTTTGCGTTTAGGTCATAATACACTAAATAGTTTCCCTATATAATTCAATGTAAAAGCAACAACTTTGAGCGAAAATAAATGCAACATTTTGCACATAGAGACCCCCATAACCATACCTTTTCTTAAAGGCCATTCTAAGCGGAATCGATTTATGCAATAAAAAAGATGTGTCATGTACAATGCAAGAAAGAACTTGACACAAATCAAAATCGACTGTTTTTGCAACTTTTTTTTTCGGCCGTTTCTTAGTGGAATGTAACCTTTTCTAGTGCAATGGTTTACTATAGTCTTCACGTGTATCATATTTCAGGGATTCAGTAGTGAACACCTATTTATGCCCTACCATTATCTCCGCAAGATAACACCCGAATAATGGTAAAAAGTGTAAAACATGCCTTCCTGTCAACTATGATATTTTTTTAGAGAGTACAGCCCTACATGAAGCCATCATTTAGTGTATTGTAACCTGTAGATATTGCAGATCCGCTCCTGCCCACACGTGTTTGCTGTGTATGCGCATGGTATAGTTAACCCATTTATGCCCAGTGGACTCCCCATCCTTCTAAATTGGATCAATTTATTTACAATATTAGGGGTGTCTAGTATATTTATATCTAAATTTAGAATATTTCTTACAGAAATTAAGCACACAGCACAGACTCTGATGAGACGCCGCATTATGCGGCGTTTCATCTGGGTCTACGCTGTTTGCCAAAGCCTTTTTCTAGACGCTAGGCATAAATAGGTTAAAATGTTATTTTTAGATATTTTGATATGGTGATATGCAATTCAGTTGAAATATGTTTAAAGTTTCGGGTTAAAAAAGTATATGCCATTTAGTTTATTAAAATTGGGTCTGTATGTCAATTTTCTTTGCACATGTTTGCCTGTTTTATTGTGTAATATTACATAATTCTTATATGTAACGGTATGTATAATGTACTTAAGCTCTTTCCTATGTCGACACGGTGTTTTTATACAAACTAATAAAATACTTCCTATTCCTGCTGATATTTAAGAATTGCCAAAAAAAGATATTAATATTGTCCCTTATGTTAGAATTGCCTTCATGTGTGTTAATAACATTATCAAGCTTTAAGTGATCTATGCATCAATAGCAATTAATAAAACGTTGATAATTAGTGCATGTATTCCAATAATGAATAAATATCAATATTTCAATGACTATCATGATTTATTCATCAACAGATCCAATAAACAATAATTATACCAAACGTGTTCATCGCAAACAAAGTTCTGACTACATGACCAAATTCGGCATGCGTTTTGTAATTATTGATTACTGAATATTAAACCATCAAATGGATCATAATGTGGGTCTCCTCACCACTAAGGTTTTGATTACATAATAGTTCTAAAATGTTTTAAAGTCGATCTGATACAATTATAATACAGTAACAGGTAAATGCAAAACATGATTAATGATTCATTTAATAAAAGTCAACCGTGTTTACATTTAACATGTATAATGTATCTAATAAATAATATATTGAAAATTAATACTGAACAAAACCAGAGTTATTGCTTAAATCGCGTTATTGAAGCAAATATCGTCCATTAGTTTAACGCATGTAATAGCATACTGAATCTTTATTTTATTTTTATATGTAGGTTTTTGTTGGTCAAGAAATGCATACTTTTCTCCAAAAGAATTTAACTTTTTCATTACTAAAACAAGAAACCGTCGGAGACGGGTGATGCTCCCCAAAGGTTTTTTGTCACAATATAGCACTATATATTCAGATAAAAGGAAACGTCTTGAGGGCACAGTAGTTGGGGGGACAATAATTTTTTTATATAAAATTTCAAAGGGCCATAACTCTGTGAAAAATCATCCGACCAGAACCGGCTGATAATATGCACATCTCCTCTTGGTAGTGAAGCTTCCCATACGGTTTCATTGAATTCCGGTCATTAGTTGCTGAGAAATAGCCCGGACAAGAATTGCACTATATGTACAGTTAAAATTTCAAAGGGCCATAACTTTGAAAAATCATCCGACCAGAACCCGCTGATAATATGCACATCTCCTCTTGGTAGTGAAGCTTCCCATAAAGTTTCATTGAATTCCGGTCATAAGTTGCTGAGAAATAGCCCGGACAAGAATTGCAGTATATGTACAGTTAATGGAAAATTTCAAAGGGCCATAACTCTGTGACAAATCATCCGACCAGAACCCGCTGATAATATGCACATCTCCTCTTGGTAGTAAAGCTTCCCATAAAGTTTCATTGAATTCCGGTCATTAGTTGCTGCGAAATAGCCCGGACAAAAATTGTGCACGGACGGACACACGGACGGACACACGGCAGGAACACACGGACGGACGGACAGATGAAGCGGCGACTTTATGCTCCCCCCAAAATGTATGGGGAGCATAAAAACTCCTGTGTATAATACATGTATACTTAATTCTATGATAAGGCACGTTATCGTTTCGTAAAATATTGAATTTCCTTCATAAATAACTCTTTCAAATTTAAAATGAATCGTCTATAAGCAATGCATACATCAACTTGTTTTAACTTGTAAACAACTTTGTTTTCATTTGAGGACAATCAGCAACAACTATTTATTTTCTTCCTGTATGTCCGGTCATCAATGCATGTCCGAACATTGGTCTACCGCGAGTAATTGCAAACAACGAGTTAACATTTTTTCAGAGGCCTGTCCAATTTGATGCACGAGCCATGACGGACGGATAGATTTCATTAACAATATCGCGGCGTTAAACTAACACAGTGATGAATTGAAAAGTCCCAAGACCGTCTCCGCGTTCAATTAAGCAGCCATTTTGATCACTCTCGCGGAATATCGCGAGATATTCCTGGCAGCGGCCGAAACGTGGAATAAGAACGGGTTTTCAATCATTTTTGTAATTACATCTTTTCACGTTTAGACCGTTATTGGATTAAGAAACACTCACTTTATATATTGGGCGCAGAATAATTCCGCTCACAGTCATCGCTACGTTGCAATATTCGGAGGAAGTGGTCTGGTAACATTTATATCGCTAAAAGGTCAAGTAAAAAGAATGCACAGGAAAAAATGGAAACATCAATACTACTTCTTCAAAAAAGAAAAACGTGATATGTTGAGGGTTTTGCCATTTTGGGAATCGAGACAACTATTTTATTAGCTGTATGAGTAATTTTCGGAGTTGTATCGTTTCATAATGATAAGTTGTTTCAGAAAATGACCATTGTTTATCCACCCAGTTACAACGCTTGAATTGCAATTAAAGGGAAAGATGAATTTAACGCTTTTTAGTCTATAGCAATTTTTTTTTTCAAACTTAGTGTACTAATACTAGCTATGATTTTAAAACATGACCAGTCATAGTTTACATAAAAAAAAAACACCACGACAGTTCACAAATCTCTAACTATATTTGTATAAAAAAACGTTCTATTTTGAGCATATTTCATTCCTAATCAATACGGAACGGACAGGACCTCAGCTGCCTTACAATTACTTCCCCATTATCAAGTGTACTTTGCTCTTGACATAAACATAACCTCCAAAGCATATACGAACTCATTATCGGGGCAATGTTTCTTTTCCGAGTAAAGTGTTTGAATTGGATGTGAATTAAGGGTAATATCAATATCCAACGATTGAATGGTAGTCGTAATGAATAAATTTTCTTATGCATGATTATTTTGCAATAAGAATACTATTTTGTAAGTCTTTGTCGCATAGTCAAATATGTTATTGTTAAATACCAACGAATCTTGGATAATCTACAACAACAATTCGCCACAATTTCCTTTACTCGCTTCAAACCCTTCGTAATATCATAACAAGCATTAAATTAGTGAATAAAAGAATTGAACAAATAATATGCTATATAAAAAGAATACTCTTCTTGGCATAATTTATATTGCGAAGGTTAAAAAACGGATAAAAAACAGCAACTATAGTTCCGTTAAAAAACTGCACGAGAGATTTGTTTTCATATCAAAACGATAAAGTAAATATTATTACAATTCCAACTTAACGTGAACACATGCATAATTAAACATTTGAACTTTAAAAAAATGTCATGAACTATTGTTTTGAGTTTTATATTCGCCATTAACCCATTTATGCCTTGCGTCTAGAAAAAAGGGCCTTTGCAAACAGCGTAGACCCATGATGCGGCGTCCCATCTGGGTCTGCGCTGTTTGCTTAAAGGAATTTCTGAAAAAAATATTCTAAATATAGAAATAAAAACACTAGACATCCCTAATTTTGGAAATAAATTGATCCAATTTACAATGATGGGAAAGTCCACTTGGCATAAATGGGTTAAGTACGATATTTTTCTACATATGTCCTAAAATCAATCTTATTCAATGTGTTAATATCTTTCAGCACTTTAACAAGCGTATGACAAATACTGACGCATCAAAAATTCAACTTCAATGCATCTTAACCCATTTATGCTTAGTAGACTCTCCCATCCTTCTCAATTGAGTCAATTTATTTCTTAAATTAGAGATGTCTAGTATATTTATTTCTATATTTAGAATATTTCTTACAGAAATTCCTTTAAGCAAACAGCGCAGACCCTGTGAGACGCCGCATCATGTGGCGTCTCATCTGGGTCTACGCTGTTTGCCAAGGCCCTTTTCTCTAGACGCTATGCATAAATGGGTTAACGAATAGTCGTTGTGTCTTTTCACAAAGACAATTTATTTATATGTATTGAAGTTTAAAACACCACAAATGCTACACATATCCTTCTATATATTTTAAGCGATATATAAAGCTCATTGATTGGCAGTTATATTGAACCTGTCGATCGCTTTCAACGTTCGATGAATGAAACGTACATAACAGGTAATATAATACATAATACACTCAGTGACCGAGGCCGTTTTAGCCCTTTAGTTTGAGTTACACACTATGTAAATTAGTTTAAATTACAGTAAGGTTACTCAGTTTCTCATTGCTAATTTAAGTTGCTTAATAAAAACATTTGATAACTTTTTGCCTATGAAGTCCTCAAACCAAATGTCATAGCAATCTGAAAAAGCATTCATTTATCGGAATTACAATAAAAAGTTACTGCAATGCTAACTTAAATTTTTCTAGATTCCGCGTTTAGAGCTCAACCAAGAATATCATCTTAATCTGCAGTTTATCATTTGTGAACACCGGGCCAAGTAAGTGAGTAATTTCAAAATCATAAAACCATAAAACCAGGATCAAACTGAACTCAAAATAACTATAATTAATAAATGGTTGATATCTTTATGGTTAATTTTCATCCCAAAACAACAATCAAAATTACAATTCATGAATTAAGTTTTGAGCCAATCTTTAAGCACAACAAACATTGATAATAATTTAAGAACAGTGAAGCGTGTTTTCTGTGCGGGATAAGTTAGAAACTTATCAATTGTATACTGCACATACATTATAGGCTATGAGCTTTTACAAGCTTTACTGCTGACTAAATGTTGCTGTTTTCTGTGCGAGATAAGCTAGAGCTTATTTGTGAACGTCTCTGTGATGAAACATCACAATTACTCAATAATCATAATGCTCACAAAAGAACGCTTTATACATTTTACTGGAAACTATGCGTAAATCGCACATGATTTCTCTCAGAACTGATGCTGTAGCGGTTAAATATAGCATTAAAACGTTGCAACAATTCGATTCAAATTTTAATTTTGTTCTTGCTGACCCGAAGGACAAATGGCTGCCCAAGACAAAGTGCAAGTTTCAAATGGTCCAAACAGCGACAAACAAACTATGAAGAAACGGACGCAATTCCAATTATAGCATCATGGATAATCATCTCTTACACAAAATAAAACTCACTACAAAAGAAATCATGTTACACCTTGCGGAGGAGTTTTTTCATACTTTTTTCATGTATACTCCGACAATGTCGGAAAAACAAACAAGGTATAAAAGTACAAGGTTAAACCAGAAACTAGAATTTTAGGATTTTAACGAAAAACAATCCAACAACCAAATTACGCCGATGTTTTTAACAAAACACACTCCTCTCAAAAATGAACTCAATTTAACTTTTTGTGAAGATGTTTGGCCGTAAAAAAGCAATGCGCAATTTCAGATGAACTCGGAAATGTATGTTTATAGTATCATTATACTGAAAGGCTATTTAGAAATAAAAGAAATCGGCGTAATATGGTGTTTTGTTGATCTCATTTATATTGGTGATTTGAACAGAATCCCTTTTCATTTTTCACGGATGTTGAAATGAGCCTTATATACATTTCCGGTTCCGGAAATCGCGCGCGTCTTATTTGCGACCGGTTTTCACACAGGTAATATCTTACCCCTCGATGCTAAGAATATCTAAATGATGTTGTAGCGTGTCGTCGTCATTATCCATTTGATCATATATCGACATATAAGCGAGTTCCTGTTCTATGTGACTCTCCTCGTCAGCTCCAAAGCCGCTTTGTCCGGGAGCTGAGGAGCGGCTGGTCATGGCCGCCTTTTGGGCGAGAGCCATAGCGGCGCTGACCTTAAGAGCGTTTATGGAGGATGACGGCTTCTTACTACTGGGCCTCGGCGCATTTGAGGCTGCTGCGCGTCCCTTAGCCCCTAATCTATTGCGCATCCCTTTGCGCATTTGGCGACGCATCCCCTGGCGTCCTTGGCGCGCCACTTTCGCCTTATGGCCGCCCTTCCGGCCGCCAGATCGCCGGTTACCGCCGCCGCCACTTTTGCGCGCCATACTCACGAACGAATTAGTTAACTACTGTCCATTCAGTTTATGGTGTATATGTAAACACCGCGTTTGTTTCCTTCGCGTTTGTGCGTCATACTCTCGATCATTTACTTTTCAGTCTAAATCATCACATTTAATATCAAAACAATTTGAACTATAAATCCAACGGCACGGAATATTGTTAGCAAATTTTGTGTTATACTTAGTCAAAATTTTCGATCACTGTACTTCGAAACCTTTATTGCTCAACAACCTCAACAATTCCTCGCGTAATGGCGCTTTTAAATTCAAATCATAATCATAAATGCGTTGTTTTTACATATTAATCCATGCTTTAAAGCTAG
This sequence comes from Dreissena polymorpha, assembly GCF_020536995.1. Classification (NCBI taxonomy): domain Eukaryota; kingdom Metazoa; phylum Mollusca; class Bivalvia; order Myida; family Dreissenidae; genus Dreissena; species Dreissena polymorpha. The sequence goes on along the minus strand of NC_068364.1, from coordinate 45,378,254 downwards.
GTAAACTATTTTGTGCCTAGTGTACCAATTACTTTTCGTAAGAAGGTCTCGCGCATCAATACCATATTTTCAGACAAATGATATGACTTCAACGCCCTAATGATACACAATATGCATTTATCAAAGAAAAACATTATATCACGGGTCTCGAATTTGATTATCTAATTCTGGATTTTCGGCAGGGTAGGCGTATTTTCTTTCCGCGTCAATTGTTTTTTTCGCGCAGTATTTTCTTTCCAATTAATAAGTGCGGTGTTTGTTTACCTAGCGCGTCTTAAAGTAATTGTTGTTCACGTTTATTGATTGGGTTTTAAGCCTTTTGTTTCAAATATCTATATTTTCGTTCAAACAATAAGTTACAATAACCTTTTTTATCGACTAAGTGGGTTTTACAATTAGTCATAGTTTAAAATCGAATTCAACAATAACTAACTACACTTTACATAAGTCTGTATTTTGTCAATTTGCGCTAACGTCTTTTAAGGGACAGGTTCAATGATTTTCGCAATAAAAAAATTCAAATGAATTTACAATCTTAACTGTAATATTTGGAAAAAAAGTGTTGCATAGTTATAAGACTTCAAATTCAGATGAAAAGTATTGTTATGATTTGTTCAAACAAACATTGCATGTATACGTTTAAAAGGTTTCAAACGAAACGCGTGAACTTATAAAATAATATAAAACGCGTCCAACAATACTATAAATGTTAAATATCAAATAAGTTCAACATCCATCTTTAAAGACGATGTTTTTCTTGATAATTTTCCTTGTTAATTAAAGTTTTAGAGTTACCTACGACTCACCCAACTTTGGTAATATTGATTGTGTTGATCGCCGTTTACAAACTAGCCGCGCATTACGCATATAATAGCGGGCTATAGTGTCTCAATAGTCGAATTACGCATATAATAGCGGGCTATAGTGTCTCAATAGTCGCATTACGCATATAATAGCGGGCTATAGTGTCTCAATAGTCGCATTACGCATATAATAGCAGGCTATAGTGTCTCAATAGTCGCATTACGCATATAATAGCGGGCTATAGTGTCTCAATAGTCGCATTACGCATATAATAGCGGGCTATAGTGTCTCAATAGTCGCATTACGCATATAATAGCGGGCTATAGTGTCTTAATAGTCGCATTACGCATATAATAGTGGGCTATAGTGTCTCAATAGTTGCCCCCCCCCTCTCCCCGTAATGTATAACAGGAATGGGTCGTTTTATAAAAGTAATTGTTATTTATTTACAAAAAGCATGTACATGCTTTTGACTACGTGAATATGTTAGAAAATTCGCATGAATATATTTAATAATCGTGCCCTTAAAACCAATAACAGATGCCAAATTGTTTATAGTACGAAATGATGAAGCTATGGCCTATGTTAAATATAATTCTAAGAATTTAGGTTACCATTTAAAGTCGAGGCGACGAGCAAATCATATATGCCTTCACTTGTTCTTACGAAAGGCAAAATTGCAAAAATATCAGCGCAATGGCAGACTTTTCTTTTTTAAAATTGTCTCAATGTTAAGCAATGACCACTAACTTTGGTAAATTGTCATTTTAGATAACTCGTCACTTAAACGTGTTTGTCTACCTCTTTAAAACGCCTAATTAATTGAAACATATTATCACGTTAATAAATGCCATTCCGGTGTCAGTAGACATTCGGCGCTTGTTGTCAGTTACAGTGTCATTAAAGGCACATACAATCATTATGATTGAAAACACATTTTTTGTGTTACTACGTCATAATAAATCAGTACGTCATTGTTTTAGCGTTAACAATGAAACTGTACTGTTTTGTATTCTGAGTAAGACGGGTATGTGCATTTTGAAGAGTAATTCGCCTTCGAAACAAACACCACATAGCACTCTACGAAATGTTTGTGATAAAAAGCGACAACACGTTCTCAACAATGATTATTTCACGATAAAGTGACAATGTGCTCTATATTGTGAAGAAAATCACGTAAAACTTAAATTCTCGGCATATCACTTACATTTCAAATCCTCCCGGATTAACACAACTACCTCAAATGTAAGGATTTCAAACTTTAACTTTGTCAAACTAAATCAATTTATTGTGTTGAAGGAAAAATCACTAGTACAAAGACAATAGAAAGAACAAAAACAGTATATCCACATTGTTTTCGTTTCACCTCTCATATTCCATTTTCAACACGTTTCTCTAAATGTGCATTTATTTCGGACAGTAAATTCGGATTGGAGTGTTATCACTATCAACTACTTCTATATACCCATACGAGTGCCTATGCCTACATTAAATTAACCTCCTTTACCAAGTTCATTCAATATTAAGATATCATAATTGGGCAAAAGGGATGCATAAAATTGCTGGAATTACACTAAATGATCGCTAATGGGAATTTTGACCCGATACTGCAGAATTTGAAAATCGATTAGCATAAGTCACTACTTTCAGTTATGTATTGAGATGATTATAATATTATTATCAATTGTCTCATGTAAAAACTACCGTAGTTTTAGTAGAAAATATTCATTCCCAATAAAAGTGTCCAGAATTTTTATCAAAAATTTCAACATGGTAAAACATATCAATGCGTGTATGCCACTCAATATAGTTTCTAAGTTACAGTCAAAATGGTATTACATATATGAAAGAAAAAAAGTTAACACACTGCACCACGAGACTGGCAATTATTGGATTTTTTTTAAGTTTTTATTTGTAGTGAATAAACATGTTGGCTAAACAAACGTTTTCTGTATGAGAAACTAACAATCGTTACCATTGGTAACCAATGGTTTCGAATATATCTAAAATGCAATATTAATATAACTTTACATTCTTGAAAAGTTTATATCATAACGCTTCGTGTAACCCATTTCAAACGGAAGCGGCACAACATTAAAACCGGCCGTTCATAAATAAATCGTGTGGAATGCCCACGAGATAACGAGATGAACTAAACATAAGTATCCATTTTGGGAATATATATTATGTATGACAAAGGTTCGCAGTTATTTTGTGATGAGCTTAGTCAATGAGAAGAGCACGAACAATAAAATAACGGTATGATTCCCTATTGTATTGGAAGATACAACTATGAATACATTTTGAGCAAAATGAGTTTAAGAAAGATCTGCATAAATGCGCACTTTACTGCAAACGAATAAAATCGGTTGCTTAATTTGTCATTGTTTTTATACTCAATCGCTTCGCATGTACATTCATTGTGTGTACATGTAAACTTAATTTAAAGAACATACTAAATAGAAAATATTTTGAACGCTTGCAAATAGGATGAAATATTAACCAGTGTATGCCTAGCGTCTAGAAAAAATGCATTGGCAAACAGCGAAGACCCAGATGAGACGCCGCATGATGCGGCGTCTCATCAGGGTCTGCTCTGTTTGCTGAAAGAAATTTCTGTAAGAAATATTCTAAATATAGAAATTAATATACTAGACATTCCTAATTTTGGAATTAAATTGATCCAATTTAGAAGGATGGGAGAGTCCACTAGGCATAAATGGATTACTATTGCATATATAACTATTAAGTTAAGTGACAGTGTTAGCGTTTGTACGAGTGTGATCAGAATTATCGGCATTTGCATAATGCGCCGAATATCTGGAACAGATAATACGAATGAAAATTACGTTATAGATTTATTTGTTCAAATTAAGGATGAAAAGCATATATTCTATTTCTTAAGTAATTATTCAATCTCATTTTCTGACACTTCAATATTGCATCATGTTATCATGTTATAAGAAATGCTAAAAACGAATTGTTTTATTACAGAAAAAACTGAGACGGAACTTCTTTTGTGTGGGAATAAAACAGTGAAATAACAGCGAAATAATACAGTGAAATAACAGCGAAATAAATCCGCAATTTGGCTTTAAGTTACGGTGCACACTTTACGAAATTAGTCCGGAAACCGTTGCGTTACTAATTATTTGCAATCGGACGAGTTAGGTCGCTAATTTATTTACGATCGGAATAACGTCTATAGGGATTCGGCTACAACATCTAAACGGTGGTATGGTTATAACGGATTTGCACTGACTAAGTGCGTACGCGAGGGGGGAACTTGCTCATCTTTTCACGCTTTGGTAAATTGACAAATTTGAAAAAAGTTGTTTCAGATTCGTAAGTTTTCGTTTTAGTTATGATATTTGTGAGGAAACAGTAATACTGAACATTAACCATGCTCTAATATAGCCATTATATGCATCTTTTGACGATTCTAAAACCTAAAAATTATAAAGCGTTGCAACGCGAAACGATTGAATAATTTGGAGAGTTCTGTTTTTGTCGTTAAATTTTGTGAAACTACGAAGATTGCTTATATAAGGTATAAAATATATCACGATTGTGTACTCGGCGGAATAGCTCAGTAGGCTAAAGCGTTTTTACTTCAGGACTCTGGCAGGACTCCAGGGGTCACTGGTTCGAAACCTGCTCCGGGCAATGTTCTTTTCCTTTTTTTAATTTTTTCCTTGATTTTTTTACTGGAGCTTTTACGATCCAATGTTTACATTCACCAATATAAAGCATTTAATGAATAAGTTAAAAAAAATCCAAAATCTGTGAAAAGGCCCCTTTAAAGGACAAATTGCGACTTCTTGCAGTTGTGTGTGTGTACAGCTTTTAAGCCATTTTGTCTATTTTCATTCGAAATGTCAATATGTCAAAAATTAAAATTGTTATGACATCGTTGTGTTCACTGTGGTGAAAGGTGACAATTTAAAATCGTATATTGGATTTTCATATCTGAGATCTGCTAATACATATTTTAATTGTGTTTTTAATTGGGTTCCTATATTTTGATACAATTGTGTTTGACAACATGTTTTAATGTTTATAATACATTTGGATATTAATAATAATAACATATCAATGGAAAATTTCAGCTAAACATCTGTATTGAAACTCAATTTATTATCAACTGCAGAAAAAAATTCGATTCGAAGCATAACTGCATGAAATCGCTGATTTTGTTATAAAGTAATTATGTGTATTGTTAACGTACGAGTATCAGCTAGAATGATATATCAATCACGTTTTTCGTTACTGATTCCATATTAATTTGTTTGCAAAAGGTAACTTGTTTATCGCATAAACATATTCACAAACAAAAAAACACCAAAACATGTGAACAAATAAATGAAAGCCGCTAAAAGCAAATCAACCATGGAAAACATGTTTTGTCCCCTCACCAATATTCAAGCATTTGCAGTCTCTATCGTGGGAAGTTGCACATTTCTTCGGATTCCTCGAACAAACCAGGCGACATAAAGGGGAAGTGCACAGTTTTTAAAGTGAATTAGATACCACGGCCTCTAATGTACATCATATCGTCATAGTTCTATAAATAACGCGATGAAATGGCTCCAATAATACGATTAATGTTATCATCGTTCATGCTTTGATTTACGGTAACAAGATACGATGTCTACAATTCAAATAATAATTTTACAATTCTTATATGAAAGCGTGTCAATATTTTCCAGTTACCTATGTGTTTTGTTTACGATATAATGAATGTGTTTAAAATAGTTACATGACTTTCAATAAATATGCAAATCAAATAAGATAAGATTTAGCGTTTAAACGTAGTCTGAGAAAACGACACTCGGTTGTTTTGGTAAACATATGAGGATGTGCATTCAATCGTGTTGTCATTAACTTCATAAATAATAAAACGTTACTTAGTTAGTTTTTGAAAGTTATACATCGCTTGTTTATAAATGTTCTTAAAATTGCAAATTGCAAAAATACACACTCCAGTTACTATAACATAACCGTTTTCAAATATTGATATTTATTTTATTGCTTACAACATTGTTTAAATGTAAAAGCTATTGAAGATATTTCAAGACATGCAAGATTTGCAACTGGTCCTTACGCGATTTTAAAACGTCTTATTCTAAATTGAAAATAAGGAATGATCTGCGACGACATCCATTGCACGAATCCACCATATCTGTACTAGTCTACCGTATGTACATACCAACTATGATGCCCATATTCAAAATGATCCATAAAATCCGTCAACACATCACATTTATTGAAAAGAACTATCAGATATTCGCGTTTCGGATGGCATAGTACGAAAACATAACCTAAAATCACTAAACATCGCGAACAGGAAAACCTAACTTTTCTATTATGCCCATTTTCGCGAGCTTCACTCCTAAAATAATTTTAATCAGACGAAAAATTGTTGAGCACCTTACAAAACCGCGATTTGTTCCTAAGTTTCGCGATAATTGACACTTTTAATAACAAAACACTCGATACCTCGTTTCAGTACCTTCATCGCAAATGATTATTAAAGCAATAAATATATCCGACAGTTTAATAATCCGCTGTGTTTAATTTCACACATTCGGCACTTCGGAGAAAATTGCCTGAGAACAATCTTCCACACCTTTGGTCATCTCTGTAAATGAGATCTGACGAGGCTCTGAGAGACCCTTTCCCCACTGGATCACACCTTTTGGTGGCCACTACAGTCATACATTGCTTTGTCTGGGTCGCCAAGAGACTCTCGAGGCCCGACTTGGAATACTATGTGATCCAAAGAACAGGTAAAGGGAAAGTACTATCGTCGTTCAGGCATTCATGATTGACTTAACCCATTTATGCCTAGAGGACTCTCCCATCTTTCTAAAGTGGATCAATTTATTTCTTAAATTAGGGATGTCTAGTATCTTTATTTCTATATTTAGAATATTTCTTACAGAAATTTCTTTAAGCATTGACCCTGATGAGACGCCGCATCATGCGGCGTCTCATCTGGGTCTACGCTGTTTGCCAAGGCCTTTTTCTAGTAGACGCTAGGCATAATTGACATAAGGATGTACCAACCATTTAAGATGACTATGATGACAGAGGTATGTACTTCGCAGGAAGTACCTTTCTTCGATATATGAGGAAAACAAAACTAAAATATAAAGATCAAGATTTGAATGATATTTTAACATTTATGTGTTAAAAGTCATTTAAAAAACATTGTTACTTTGCCTACCAAACATTTTCCATAATTTTCAAAACACTATCAAAATTTTCTTTCTGACATTCTCATTTTAAAACACATCATCACTATGCAAACAAAAAAAGTCCAACTACTTAATGATATTAGAACTTTCTAAAGTCAAAAAGGCACACAGTATAGGAAACTCCTGTATGATATTAGCAGGGCCTCAATGTTTTGCGCAAACATGTAAGTCACAATAGTCGCAATTTGTCGTGACTAATTGGCATACCAACGGGATTGCGTCGATTGCAGAGAGAATATTTGTATGTATTTTTTATGATCACGAAGGAAATACAATCGATATTCAATCGATTCCAACATTATTTTTTTATGCATTTTTCACCGTTTATTTACATTGTAAAAGAGTTTAACTGGATACTTTCGCTGGATTTATGACGGCATTTTGTCGAACAGTGAAATATCAGTTTTATTTCACTGGTATTTCTCTATAAACCACAGGAAAGCATTAAATAAAGAAAATTATTTGCGTAGTACCGAGATCTTGGTTGTCAGATGGGTTGGCAGTGGTAACGACTTTTTGCATCCAGTTTACATTGATGCTACTGCATCCATATTTTTTGCAGATAGTAATTCTACAAAAGCACTTTGGCGCTAATGAGGCAGTAAGTTAACACATTAATACCTAGTGGACTCTCCTATCCTTCTATGGAATGAGTGATGTATTGGACGTCATCATTGATGACGTTCAATCGAACGAATGATAAAGGGGGCTAAGTTTCGTTAAGTTGGTGCAAATCACTGCGATTTGAGCGCCTTAAAAACTGGCCGAACACGTTTGCTGAAATTTGACATGTATATGGACCAGAATGCGATCTACCTGTTGGCGTAGGCGTTATACCTGGGAAAAATCAAGTTTTCGAGTATTTTGTGTTTAAACTTTTTTTGTGGGAACGGGCACGCGCTCAAATAAACATTGTGACGTCACTTCACAAACAGCGTTAGACATCCGCCATCTTGTAACGCGACAAAGAAACTCAGTGTCATTAATTCAATAAACACAGAAAAATATGATTGTGTTTAATAATCATTAATACAAATGTCTATATTTTGTGCAGCGGATGTTTATTCAGACAGATACGGCAGAATTATGTAAGTATCTTTGTGTACTTTACAGTAGATTTGATAGTGGTAAACAACTGCGTACCGGTAAAGTTCAATCTAGCCGATTTTACTACGCAAGAAATTTAAGTATCTCACTGGCAAAATGAGCTTGACACATAAACAACAACCGGATCCGATTTACATCCACATAATATTGTGGGAATCCGATGCAATGCAAATTACTCATGTTTGATAACGTTTGATGAATTCGTTATATCAATATGCATTAACATTCAAGGGGAATAATTTTTAATTGAAATGTGCGATTCAATGACAGTGTTATATTGGGATAATAAGTCGTTTAGCCGTTATCATGATAAGTATATTGTTTGTTGTGTTTCATTTTCATAAAAAACATACTTTTACTGTTTTTTCCTTAAAGTAAAACAGTTCAGTAGTCATTATATCTTGAATTTTAAATATTGAAATAGATGTCGGATATTTCATATTTTCGGACGTTGCTACGTAAGCTAGTTGTCAACATAATTATTAATATACTGATTTACCTTTTACGCATACAGTTGTGCAACTGTTGTCTACGTAATGATACGCTGTTTAATGTCTATAATGTCTTCCTGCCCCTGATGATAATAAGTATTTATCTCAACAAACCCCAGCAATGTCAATGGTCGGTCAACATAAGAAAAATATTAGCTAAAGAAACTTCAGTGTACAATTTATATAGCAGTGTCCGACAAATCCATTGCCCGGAGCCCGGGGGCTACAGAATTTTTTCATCGGGCTACTGAAATGTTTCAGCTGACGCCCGCCGGGCTACTATAAATCTATAAGAGCGGTAGCCCGTTTTATTGACAGACATACGTAGAATAAACACGCTGACCATGTGTTTCTACACCGTGTCTTGTTTATAATCCGATAACAAAGTGCAATCAATTATCTTATCAATCACCGATCACTTGCGGTAATGTCGTAAACAGTAAGAGTGCATTTTAATCATTCAATCAGAATCAACATTTGTCGTCTGCTAATAATATAATGAGAGCCGGTTGGATAGTTGGCGCACATGATGCAACATCATTTCGCAGTTTGGAATTCTTTGTTAACCGCAACAATGAGTAAGAGCGACTACGTTTTTGATGTCGTTAAATATCCAAGGATGCCGAACATTAAATAAATCAAAACAATAGCGGATTCTTCAAAACGGTAACGAAACCGAAAATGAATATTAATAACAACGCGGTTAACACCTGCTAATTAGTTTGCATTGTCAATTAATAATTGGATTGATCGACTGTTAATCAATAATCCCATATATGCCCAATTTAATTTTTTTTAAACCAAATTATGGGAGGGTAATATAGACGATGAGAGTCATAAACACAAACGTTTGAAATTTTCTAAAGTGTCAATTGAATTTCGGCATATGATTCTATTTAAAGATATGATGAAATAAGCTCCCAATCAGGACCGTTCAATTGCAACTTGCGTAAATCACCTGCGACGGTTTGCACACGTTGTGTACAGCTATTTTAGGTTACAAAGTTCTACATTTAATAAATGAATTTCTTTGTCCAGACAGGGACCTATACAAACGTATAGGCCCCTGGTCCAGATAAAAAGCGCGCACAAATTGGCATGGGTGTATTTATTTGTAAATAAAAATTTCGTAGCGGGTACATCATTGAGATCATTTAGTTTCCATTAAAAGTTTCGTTGTGAATTTCAACTAAAGTACCGGGGTATCTCGCGAATTATTTGGCATTGACATTTCCTCTTAATAAAATATAATGTAAACACGCTGTATCGTTACCGTTACACTGTATCAGTTCCTTCATTATTGAAACAATTATTGTATTGTATACTGACTGCACACTAGTGTCGTAACATACGGATGCAATACGTAAATTCGGACAGAACTTAAAGTCGGACACAAGTAAATAAATGATTTAATACTCTTGATTTCTTGAAACTCGGTATTTGTTGTTAAAAAGAGCAATTGCATTGATTAACACCATACGAGTCAGTCGTATTGATCATCTAAACGCTTTATTTACGTTTCCAACTTAACGTGCTGTCCGAATTTAAGTACACATACATGTGCACATACATGTAATATCTATAACATGCAATAAGAAATTTGTTGGACACTGATATAGTATTGACATACCTGTATGATGAAGCCAACCCCGTATCAAAAGTCAACCAGAGTCGTAACATATTTATGTCATGCTATAAATCAAAGAATACTCATTTTCTTGGATACATTTCTACATATATTGGTGAATGAATATAAATTACTGCACCGAGGAATATTTTAAGGTTCAAATGTTTCAAATGCATCTTACAATAGATGAAAATAACTCTCATCAGTCTGAAATTCACAATTTTGACGCCATTGTCGCTTTGTCCAAGACTAGTTTTAATTTGGATACTTTCGAACGACCTTGACATTTTTTGCTGAAATTGTAAACATTACTTTCGTTTTCTGAAATCTATTATTTGTGATTAACAACAAGTCTGGTGGATTATAAAAATGATTTCAGTGTGAATCGGGTAGTTTTAAATATTTACTTTGAGTTTGTATTTACACTACAATTTGTTCACAAAACAAGCCAGAATATTCTAAAATACCGGGAAATGTCATTCTGAATTTGAAAACACTTGAGCACACGGTATGTTACTAAAAGTAGAAATACCATCATATGACCGTGAAATCTCGGGAGATTCGCATTTCAAGAAAGTCTGTCACATCGCTGTTTTTCTCGATATGTAAGAGCAGAATAGATAAATTTTAAATGTTTAAGATAGTATTTTGTGAAAGAATGTATCAGTTAAATGTGAAAAATGTCAATCTTTCCAATCAAGTGATTGATATGGGCCAATAACTGCATTTAAAAGCTGTTTTGGACCGGTCTTTTTTAACTGTCGACTTTTCGGCATTTTCTGGTTGACTTTCCTAATGGGGTTGGTCCATAACTATAAAGTCGCGCCAGTCAAAAATCATAAAAAGCGACATTTAAAGTTATGGTAGCCAGAATTAGAAAAATATGTACAACTGAGCAATCAATCATGACAGACTGATGTCTCAGGTTAGTGCAGTGATTTTTCCACCAGATTCTCACCAAGGTGATCCCGGTTGATTTCACCACAATTGAATATATGTCAGTACACAAATAAATTATACAGCAGGTAATGACAATCGATAAATGTCTTAGTTTTAATTTAATTGTTTGCACAAATTTGGACACTCTTTGTGTCTGAGATATGTTGGGTTAAATGACCTTTACAACAAAACATACATCTCTGAATCTGCGATACATTACAGTTAAAGTTTAACACGTAAAATACCAGTATTCAGATCTGAAAATATCCTAAAAAACTCGTATGGTATGAAGTACATATATCTTGTGACGTATTTTCATTTTAAATCTTGAATTTAATGACGACTTGAATTTAATGACGACAAGTCGGACATGCAGTTAAATATTTTTATACGTATATCGTGTGACATAATTTCATTTAAACTCTAGATTTTAACGACATTAGTCTGACGCGTGCGGCGTTATTTTATTTAACAGTAAAACAAAAATTAAGTAGACTATCAAAAAAATACAAAAAGTGTACTTGTAAATAAAAACTCCTTCATTCCGTATAAAGATTGTACGTTACAGCAGAGCTCCAGATAACTTTTCTGAGTAATTGGGTTAATACCCACTACTTTTGAGTTCAATTGGGTATTTTCATATTCAATTGGGTACAAAAAAGTCGGTACCCACAACGGGTACTTTAATTGACAATTGGGTACCTTTGTTTTAAAATTGGGTATGTTCATTGTCTTAAATTCTCACCTGCTTATCTGAATAAGCTGGTTGTAGTTCCACTCTTAATTGATTAGTTTCAGAGATTTTGTGTAATTATGTAGATGTATCCATAATATACAGTCTTGATTCAAAAAAAAAGTTCAACGATTTTTTCCACCAGTTTTCTTACAATGTAAGCACTGACAGCAATTGCCTCCGACATAATATCGTCAAGAATTAGTTTCACTATATTTTCCGCTTCTGATTTTGTGTTGCCTGCGGTTAAATATCTTAAAATTGAGTTTCTTTGTGCCTAGGATACGATGTTTCCATTTTTAAGGCCTCACGATTTCGACATTTTCACAACAATAACACGTAGTCACAAAGACACTTTTTTCCGTACATATTATTGTACTGAAGGTTATACTGAAAGCCCTTGAACAAAGCGGAAAGAATCCGGGTATTTCGGACCAGGGTATTTCCGGGACAAATTTACTCGTTATGCAAAGGAAAAATATGATATGCGTAATCGGCAATTTCAATGGGGTTTCGGAACGCATGGTTTTATTTTTCTATGCGTAATCGGCAATTTTACATTGGGTATTTGCACAAATGCCCACCTTATCTGTAGCTCTGTTACAGTAATCTGTGAAACAACGTCATTAATAAAACAAAAATATATGTTTGACAACAACGGTGGCTAATAATGTTTACGAAAAAATACAAACAATATAGATTTATCTATTACATAACATGTTAGAATTTTATCATGCATTTATAATCACTCATAAAGAGATTTCAATATACAGTTACATGCATAGACAGTTTTTTTAAGCCAGTGCCTTTTGAATTCAGAAAATAATCAAGATAAACCATAAAATTGGGAAAAAAAGATAGTAAACCATAAACTTGAGAAAAATGAGGCATTATTAATATGATTATAAATAACAGAATTACAATAATTTTGTTTGGAAGTGCATGATTGAGTGCATTTTAAAATTTATATTATAAAATGCTGCTTGAATTTCTTTTTACCTTTCATATGTAAAAAAAGAAATATCATCTGCTAGTGCAAAATATGACTGGGAAAGCTGGTTTATGGTCATTTCGTAGCAAAAGAGAAGAAAATAAGTGCATTAAATAAATGAATTCATATTTTTGTATCTGGAATAGTTGTATTTTAAATAGATCCTCCACCCCAGGGCTTTTTTTCCTGACTTTGTGAAGCGGCCCTGGCACCCTCACTTTGTGAAAAAATGAGTCGTGAACTTTTCAAAATTGTGAAAAAATGATTCGTGAACTTTTCAAAATTGTGAAAAATTGAGTCGCGAACTATTCAAAATTGTGAAAAATTGAGTCGCAAACTTCTTAAAATTGTGAAAAACTGAGCCGTGAAATTGTTGAAATTGTGAAAAACGGCCAATTTTGTAAAAATTCACGGCCCTGTTAGGTTTGTGAATTGTCCCTATCAAAATTGTGAAATGTCCTTCCAGGGCCACTCGCAAAGAAGGAAAAAAAGCCCTGCTCCACCCTATAATGGCCGAATAAGGGCTAAATTGCTTTCCGACTTGAAATGAAAAGGCATATTGGTTGATCGTGTAGCGTTTATGTGCAAAATTTGAGGGCCAATTGATAAAGCTTGTTGATGCCAAAACAGGTAATAATAATAATTTATTATCAGGTACATGTACACAAGCAAATAAGTATATTTAACCCTTTCAGTGCGGGAACCAAATTTTAAAGGCCTTTGAAAACAGTTTGGATCCAGATGAGACGCCACAGAACGTGGCGTCTCATCAGGATCCAAACTGTTTGCTATTCTGATAGTATTCTTTGAAAAATTTTTGAAGAAAATGCTAATTTTAGAAATTCAGCAGACGACATTTTAGCAGACGACAAATTTCCCAGCATGCAAAGGGTTATTAAGATGCTTAAGGTGTGGAAGACTCATAATCAGGTTTGGTGTCCCTCAAACCCTAAGCGTCTTGTAATTCCTTATGCAGTTTGTATAGATAGTGCCGCATCCTGACACGTAAAGCTTGTGCTTTGTTGGCAGCGTTAGTTGGCTGTTAACAGGTTCATTGTGGTTATCTCCACCATCAGTCTGTCCGTCTGTCCTAGCCACTATCTCCTACACCATTAGCACTAGAACCTTGAAACTTAAACACATGGTAGCTATGAGCATTATGTGCGACCCTGCACTATATGGAATTTTGATCTGACCCCTGGGTCAAAAGTTAAAGGGGATGGGGTGGAGACAGGTCAGAGATTTTCACTTATTTTTAGCTTGACTAATATATATGAAATATATATAATGGAGCTATCCTGATCACGTCGGCGTTACCGTTAGCGTGCACATGTTAAAGTTTGTGTACTACCCCATATATTTTCTTTGTCCTTTTACAAATTACTTTTATACTTTGCATACATGTACTTCTTTACCAACATGACCCTTATCTATAAACAAGAGCAGACAACTGTATCAAGCATTTTGACAGAATTATTGCCCCTTTTATACTTAGAATATGCATATTATTGATAAATCTATGTTAAAGTTTGCATACCACCTTAAATATTTTCTATGTCCTTTGACTTATTGTTTTCATATTTTGCATACTTCATTACCAACATGATCCCAATCTATAAACAAGAGCAGACAACTGAATCAAGCATTTTGACAGAATTATTAACCTTTTATACTTAGAATATGCATATTATTGATAAATCTATGTTAAAGTTTGCATACCACCTCAAATATTTTCTATGTCCTTTGCCATATTGCTTTCATATTTTGCATACTTCTTTACCAACATGATCCCAATCTATAAACAAGAGCAGAAAACTGTATCAAGCATTTGACAGAATTATTGCCCCTTTTATACTTAGATAATTGAACATTTTGCTTAAATTGCCATAACTTCTTTATTTATGAGCACATTTGATTCATACTTTGACAAAACAACACTTACCTGACATACCACAATGCACTGCACCCAAACTATCCCCCATGCCCCACCCCAGAATCCCCCCCCCCAATTTTATTTTTATAATTATTTTTGAAACTTCATCTTTTAAATTACCACCAACCCACATTAACCACCCGTCTCCATGATGGCTTACATTAACCTGTCAAGCACTCGAAATCTCTTAAGACAATAGTTACGGTCAATCTCAACCATGCATGGCCGCATTACCAACCCTGGGGCGCCCCCTGGGTCAAACATGCGGCATGGGAATACGCGTCGGCCTCTGCCGCACCATTTTTCACCAATTGACTTCAAATTAATACTTAAGATTTCTTATGACAACACAGTGTCTCGACCATCCATGTTCACATTACCCACCCCAGGGCCCCGCCCACTTTGGTGGTAAAGATCCCAAGCTATTTCAGCATAATTAAAATCCAAGCCATTTTTGTGGTCAAGCACCGAGCTTTCTCACCATAATTAAAATCCAAGCCAGTTTGGTGGCAGAGACCCCGAGCTATTTCAGCATAATTAAAATCCAAGTCAGGTTAGTGGTCAAGATCCTGAACTTTTTCGGTATAATTAAAATCCAAGCCAGTTTGGTGGTCAATTTTTGTGGTAAAGACCCCAAGCTTTCTAACCATAATTAAAATCCAAGCCAGTTTGGTTGCGGAGACCCCGAGCTATTTCAGCATAATAAAAATCCAAGTCAGTTTAGTGGTCAAGATCCTGAACTATATCGGTATAAATTATAATTAAAATCCAGGCCAGTTTGGTGATCAAGACCCCAAGCTTTTTCAGCATAATTAAAATCCTAGCCAGTTTTGTGGGGGAGACCCTGAGGTATTTCAGCATATTTAAAATCCAAGTCAGTTTAGTGGTCAAGATCCTGAACTATTTCGGTATTATTAAAATCAAGGCCAGTTTGGTGGTCAAAAACCCGAGCTTTTTTAGCATAATTAAAATCCTAGCCAGTTTCATGGCCGAGACCTCGAGCTATTTCCGCATATTTAAAATCCAAGCCAGTTTGGTGGTGAAGATCCTGAACTATTTCGGCATAATTAAAATCAAAGCCAGTTTGATGGTCAAGATCCTGAGCTATTTCAGCATAATTAAAATGCAAGCCAGTTTGGTGGTCAAGAACCCGAACTATGAGCATAATTCAAATCCAAGCCAGTTTGGTGGTAAAGATCCCAAGCTTTTTCAGCATAATAAAAATCCAAGCCAGGTTGGTGGTCAAGATCCTGAGCTATTTCAGCATAATTTAATTCTAAGCCAGTTTGGTGGTCATGACCCCCGAGTTATTTCAGCATAATTAAAATCCAAGCCGTTTTGGTGGTCAAGACCCCAAGCTATTTTAGCATATATTTTTTTGGCATAATTTTTTCTTACCCAATTGTTTTCGTACACACATTTTTTTCGTACCCATTTTTTTCTGTTTTTTGACAGAATAATGCCCCCTTTTATAGTTAGAAAATTGAAAATTTGGGTAAATTTTGTGTTCAGGTCTACTCTTATCCTATTTGTGTTAAGGTCTACTCGTATCCTAAAGTATCAAAGCTATATCGTCTACTTAATGTTATATGTCATGTAACTGACATTTTTAAACATTTTATTTCTTTCCCATTTTTGTTTTTTTTATTAAGGTGACATACATCAACTGTTTAATAATATTAAGTCTACCTTTTTGGTAAAAATATTGTTTTTACCAAATTTTCAAAATTGACATTACGGACACATGTCATTTGCTGAATGAAAAAGTAGCATAACTGACATTTAGTTAAATTTTCAGGAGAAGGAAAAACTTCTTTATTGAAATAAAATAGGGATACTTACAGAGTGAAACAAACACATGGGATATTTTCAGATTTGAATACTGGTATTTTACGCATCTTTAGGCAGTTCTGTGTACCAAGGATAAATACAATATTTAAACATTCATGTACAATGCACAATACTAAAAACCTGAATTGTAACTGTAATGTGTTTCAGATTCCGAGATGTCTGTGTTGTTTCTAAGTTCATGTGAAAAATTAAGTTTATATGTTTATAGGTTTAAAATTGCAAATTTTCCTCTTACTTGCCCTTGTATTTCAAGATAGAATACTTTCCTTCCCAGAGGAAAGAGATCTGGGTTTGAATCCCAGTGGGGGCTTCAGAGGATGATTCATTTTAAGAAAAATGAATATATTTGCTTTACTTTGTCTCTAACTTAACCAAATAACTCTGACAATGCCTTTACAAGTATGCAGTTTTTGATAATTCAATTATGCAAGAAACATGTATAATTTTAGGGTAGACTTAGACAGCAAACTAAGAATTGGCATCCATTTTAGTTTTTTAAGTCAATACAACAATAAATGCATATAGGAACACATATTTAAATTAAAAATGCAACAATCAGAGGACATAATCAATTAAATAGTAAATGACTACTTTAAATATTTTTTAGCACTGTTTGTTTTTCAGAGATTTGTAAATATGACGTTTTATGTTCTTCCCATTGAACTAATGCAATATGTGCTTTGGAACTGGAATCATATAGTGTTGGAAAGCTGATGTTTCACGTCCAGAGGGTCCTTGCTTCCGGAAAGCTGAAAATTGTATATGATCTCCCCACTCATTCCATCCCGCGAAACCCTTAAGGTGTCGCAAGTCTAGTATGGAATGAGTGATGTATTGGACGTCATCATTGATGACGTTCATTCGAACGAATGATAAAGGGGGCTAAGTTTCATTAAGTTGGTGCATATAGTCGCGATTTGGGCGCCTTGAAAACGGGTCGGTTAATTTTGCTGAAATTTGACATGTATATGGACAAGAATGCGATCTACCTGTTGGCGTAGGCGTTATACCTGGGAAAAATCTAGTTTTTGATGAAATCACGAAAAAATTTCGCAAGTTTTACATAACCGGATTTACAAAATGCGTTATGTGGATATACCGATACCCTACCGAAATATCCGAAATCAAACTTTCATAAAAACAATGTTTCATTAGTTATTTCAGTGTATTTCGCAACAATCTATATTAAAATACGCAGTTTTTCGATAAATAATCAATATTAATGGGGATTTCGTGGGATCTCGGGGATTCCTGGGGATTTTGGTAATTGCGGGAATGTCGGTATTTTTTCACACACGTCAAAATGGCCGACTTCGACAGAAAGAACGCTTAAAAGTATTTACAAAATAACATCATCACAAACGATGTAAAGTGAACGCTACTTATCCGTTTTGTAGATAAGTATACGATCAATTGGAAAACACTAGCATTTGACATAAAAAAACGCCAGTGGATATGGAAATCTTCATCGTTGGAAATAGCAGACGGCGTCGACCAATGGCTGTCAATACAAGTTCGAAAAGAACGCGAGAAAGTATTAACAAAATAACATAGATGATGTAAAGTGAACGCTAATTCGCTGTTTTGTAGATAAGTATACGATCTATTGAAAAACCATAACATTTGACACAAAAACACCCGTGGATATGGAAATCTTCAGCGTAACGAAATAGCAGACATCGCACGGCGTCTCATCTGGGTCTACGCTGTTTGCCAAGGCCGATAATATAATGAATGGAAATGCACAAACTCAGTAACTGGCAAGCACATATGCATTAGTAGGTTGTTTCGTGATTATTCAGAAACGACTACATAATTCTTTTGGTTCAGCCAGTGCAACTTAACAGAAATAAGTATAAAACGTTTCTACATCTGACAACAATGTGCCAACTTAATACAAGGTAAGTTGTTTACATTATTTAAAATATTGCAAGCTTACAGTACTCAACAATAAACAGCTGGTACAATGTAATATCATCGTTTTAATTTTAATAAGCCCTTGGTTAATTACCCTTTTTAATGTTATGGATCAATGCATCTCTAACACCTTCAATTGACTTGTTCATGAAAAATATACACCCTCAGTGCATGTTATCCCATACACCATCAATCACTTACGAAGGCTCGATTGGTCATTCTCGGCTCGGGTACTACTTACCGGTACATGTACCCCGGGTACTCTTAACTTTACTTACATGTTCCCTGGGTACGGTAAATAAACTTAAACATACCCGCAAATATTAGATTGTATCCAAGTTGTATATCCGCCAAAAATCCGATGTCGTTAAACATGCTACCGATAACGTAAAACAATATTGTTAACCTTAAACAACCTTCTCTTTTAAAAAATCTGCATCAACATGCTTTTTAGTTTGAGTGTTGAGAGGACGTCGTAGGAATAAGCAAGTAATCAAGAATACGTCTCTGTTTCTGCTTTTATTTCCTTCATGTATAATGATGATAAGGATTGACGACTAACATTGACGACAATGATCACAAGCATTTACGACTAACACTGACGACAAGCATTGTTAAATTAACGATTTAATTTGAATAATAAGATTATAGTACAACAGATATGCTTTTCAAAGTATAATATAATAGCATACACTCATTAGAATAAGAGGTTTCATAAATAACATATGAAACATTTTCAATCAATATCGAAATATCTTATTCAATATTTATTATACAGCATGAATTAATTGTTAAAACATAATACCGAATATGGTGTTCCCCATTTAACGGACCTTGCAAACCAAAAAATGTTTCTTTAAAAAAAATCTATGATGGTAAAAAGTGAGCGTGCGATGTCGCGGAAAATATTATACTTGACGACGTCATACAATGACGCGACTTTAAACAATTTAAGATTTAAAATTAAATCACATCATTGATTTTAACAATGAGTTTTGATAATATAAATGCCATTGAACAGAAAATTGACATAAATGTAAACATAATTAATTTTTACAAAATACCCGACAACAACCGATTTAGTGTTTAAATTCCCAGGTACGTTTTAGTATATTTACCGTACCCAAGGTACGAGCCTTACTAACTGTATTATTATTATATCTCACCGACTACAAGGTACCTTTACCTTGTTGTGTTTATCAACCTGGAATTTATGTAAAGTCCGGCTTTCTTTACTTTTTTTTTTCATTCATTTGATTACGCAATTGTTGACGTACCTCGTGGAAAATTATTTGAATCTTTGGATTTTAATGGCGACAAGCTGGAAGTGTCAATTTATTTTAAAAACGAATCTAAGATTTTAAGTATTGTGTGTTTTTCATGCATAATTCAGTGTTTTCCAGAAAATTGAGTACCAGTTATATGGCCGGCAACTATGCAGTAAAAGAAAAGCATTTATGACATTTACTTGATATATTTGGGAAAAGAAGCAGTCATGTAAATGTAAGAGTAAATGTAACCGGCAGAATCGCTGGCTGCCGGTATTTAAAGAGAACACTGATAATAGTAAACTAAATCTCTACGACACGATTACAGCGTTGTAAAATTGTGTT
Organism: Dreissena polymorpha; assembly: GCF_020536995.1. Classification (NCBI taxonomy): domain Eukaryota; kingdom Metazoa; phylum Mollusca; class Bivalvia; order Myida; family Dreissenidae; genus Dreissena; species Dreissena polymorpha. The sequence goes on along the minus strand of NC_068364.1, from coordinate 45,357,988 downwards.
TTGGGTGATAATGGTTAGTAATTCATACAAATGTTATTAAAAAATATTGTGCTTTAAAATTAATTTTGAGAATGGGATGGAAGAACAGAAAATGAAGAGCATACAGGGATGGAAATAAGTGGTTTCCCATGAGCCCGGGGCAAGTAGATTTTGGCCTGGGCAACTCAATTTCAAAAGTTGGTAAACTTGTTTTTTTTTTAATCTTAAAACAATTCAGTGCAATAAAAATTGAAAAACAATTGATCACCATGGATCAATACTAGTTAAATAACATTCATTATATAGGAATAGGACATGATTCAATTCAGGCTCATAATAATACATCATGCATTGAACATGTGTATTGTCAGCAAATGTATATAATTATCTATTATTTTATTAAAAAAATATAATAATATTCACATGTTCATATTTCTGGGCTCGTTATTCTTTATCTGGGCAACCAAAATACTGAAGATGGTTGCCCACAATAGTAAAAAGTTAGTTTCAATCCCTGGCATATCATTGTAACTTTATTGTTTAACTGCATTGCATTAAAATTGTGATTGAGGTAAGCTTGTTGTTTATAGTATATTTACTATTGAGCTCGACTATTATATATGAAATATATATAGTGTAGCTATCCTACTCACCCCGGCGTAGGTGCGCGCATTGGAATGTTTGCGTACCACCTCGAATATATTTCCTATGTCCATTGACATATTGCTTTCATACATGTATTTTGCTTCTTAACCAACATGACCCCAATGTATAAACAAAAGCAGATAACTGTATCAAGCATTTTGTAACAATTATGGCCTTTTTTTCACTAAGAATAAGCATATAATTGATAAATCTATTTTAAAGTTTGCGTACCACCTTTAAATTGCCACAACTTTTTTATTATGCTCTCCCCAAATTTTTTAAGGGGGGAGCATATAGTCGCCGCTTCGTCTGTCCGTCCATGCACAATTTTTGTCCGGACTATTTCTCAGCAACTAATGACTGGAATTCAATTTAACTTAATGGGAAGCTTCACTACCAAGAGGAGACATGCATATTATCAGCCGGTTCTGGTCAGATGATTTTTCACAGAGTTACAATGTATGGCCCTATGAAATTTTCCATTAACTGTACATATAACGCGATCTACCTGTTGGCGTATTCGCTATTACTGGGAAAAATCTAGTTTTTGATTAAATCACGAAAAAGTGGTGTTTTTTATTGCACAATCGCTATAAACATGTGGCTTGGCCTGAAGTACATGTAGCCTTAATAGCAACCCCAAGACAATTCACCCCCAGGAGACAATTGACGGGCTAGACAATTCAAATTAGATTTTTCATACCCCAATTTTTCGATTTTCGTAATCATTTTTGTCGTACCCAAATGTTTTTCGTACCCAAATTTGTTCGTACCTAACAAAAAAATTCGTGCCCATTATTTTCGTACCCAAATGTTTTTCGTACCCAAATTTTACGTACCCAATTTTTTTCGTACCCCTTTTTTTTCGTGCCCAATTTTTTTCGTACCCATTTTTTTCGTACCTAAATTTTTGTTCGTACCAAATTTTTTCCGTAACAATTTTTTTTTTTCGTACCCATTTTTTTCGTACCCAAATGTTTTTTGTTCCTTATTGTTTTCGTACCCAATTTTTTTTTCGTATTCATTTTTTTCGTACCGAAATGTTTTTCGTACCCAAATTTGTTCGTACCCATTTTTTTTTCGTACCAATCTTTTTCGTACCCAAATTTGTTCGTACCCAATTTTTTTTTCATACCCATTTTTTTCGTACCCAAATAAAAAAATCGTACCCATTTTTTTAGTACCCAAATTTGTTTCGTACCCAAATTTTTATTTGTACACATTTTTTTCGTACCCAAATAGTTTTCGTACCCTATTTTTTTTTGTTTCCTTTATTTTTTTGTACTCTAATTTGTTTTCGTAACCAAATTAGTTTTTTTTCCTGCCCATATTATGTTCGTACCCATTATTTCTTCGTACACAAATTTGTTCGTACCCAAATTTTTTCGTACCCATATGTCGTACTCAAATTTTTTTTGTACACAAATTTGTTCGTACCTAATTTTTTATTCGTACCCATTTTTTTCGTACCCAAATAGTTTTTCGTACCTTTATTTTGTTCGTACCCTTTTTTTTTCGTACTCAAATTTGTTTTCGTACCCAAATTATTTTTTTTTCGTACCCACTGCCCACATATTTTTTCGTACCCAAATTTTTGTCGAAATAATCGGCTTTCAATTTGATTTGATCTCCCCACTCATTCCATCCCGCGAAACCCTTAAGGTGTCGCAACTCTAGTAAATTGGATCAATTTATTTCCAAAATTATGGAATGAGTGATGTATTGGACGTCATCATTGATGACGTTCAATCGAACGAATGATAAAGGGGGCTAAGTTTCATTAAGTTGGTGCATATAGTCGCGATTTGGGAGTCTTGAAAACTGGTCGGTTACTTTTGCTGAAATTTGACATGTATATGGACAAGAATGCGATCTACCTGTTGGCGTAGGCGTTTTACCTGTGAAAAATCTAGTTTTTGATTAAATCACGAAAAAGTTTCGCAAGTTTTACATAACCGGAATTACAAAATGCGGTATGTGGATATACCGAAACCCTACCGAAATCCCCGAAATCAAACTTTGATAAAAACAATGTTTCATTAGTGATTTCAGTGTATTTCGCAACAATCTATATTAAAATACGCAGTTTTTCGATATATAATCAATATTAATGGGGATTTCGTGGGATCTCGGGGATTCCTGGGGATTTTGGTAATTGCGGGAACGTCGGTATTTTTTCACACCCGTCAAAATGGCCGACTTCGACAGAAAGAACGCTTTAAAAGTATTTACAAAATAACATCATCACAAACGATGTAAAGTGAACGCTACTTATCCGTTTTGTAGATAAGTATACGATCAATTGGAAAACACTAACATTTGACATAAAAAAACGCCAGTGGATATGGAAATTTTCAGCATTCGAAATAGCAGACGGCGTCGACCAAAGGCTGCCAATACAGGTTCGAAAAGAACGCGAGAAAGTATTAACAAAATAACATAATTAAAAATGATGTAAAGTGAACGCTAATTCGCTGTTTTGTAGATAAGTATACGATCTATTGAAAACCATAACATTTGACATAAAAACACCAGTGGATATGGAAATCTGCGTAACGAAATAGCAGACATCACACGGCGTCTCATCTGACTGAGTCTACGCTGTTTGCCAAGGCCGATAGTATAATGAATGGAAATGCACAAACTCAGTAACTGGCAAGCATATATGCATAAGTAGGTTGTTTCGTGATTATTTATAAACGACTACATAATTCTTTTGGTTCAGCCAGTGCAACTTAACAGAAATAAGTATAAAAAGTTTCTACACCTGACAACAATGTGCCAACTTAATACAAGGTAAGTTGTTTACATTATTTAAAATATTGCAAGCTTACAGTATACAACAATAAACAGCTGGTACAATGTAATGTCATCGTTTTAATTTTAATAAGCCCGTGGTTAATTACCCTTTTTAATCTTATGGATCAATGCATCTCTAACACCTTCAATTGACTTGTTCATGAAAAATATACACCCTCAGTGCATGTTATCCCATACATCACTCACTTACTTAGGCTCGATTGATCATTCTCGGCTCAGGTACTACTTACCGGTACATGTACCCCGGGTACTCGTAACTTTACTTACATGTACCCCGGGTACGGTAAATAAACTTAAACATACCCGCAAATAATAGATTGTATCCGAGTTGTATATCTGCCAAAAAATCCGATGTCATTAAACATGCTACCGATTAAAGTAAAACAATATTGTTTACCTTAAACAAACTTCTCTTTTAAAAAATCTGCATCAACATGCTTTTTAGTATGAGTGTTGAGAGGACGCCGTAGGAATAAGCAAGTAATCAAGAATACATCTCTGTTTCTGCTTTTATTTCCTTCATGTATAATGACGATAAGGATTGACGACTAACATTGACGACAATGATCACAAGCATTTACGACTAACACTGACAACAAGCATTGGCGACTAGATGTAAAATTGACGATTCTCTACAATAAATGAAATTATCAATAAAAAAATGAATAATAAGATTATAGTACAACAGATAAGCTTTTTAAAGTATAATATAATAGCATACACTCATTAGAATAAGAGGTTTCATAAATAACAATTTGAAGCATTTTCAATCAATATCGAAATATCTTAAACAATATTTATTACACAGCATGAATTAATTGTTAAAACATAATATAAATACCGAATATGGTGTTCACAATTTAACGGACCTCGCAAACCAAATAATGTTTCTTTAAAAAAATCTATGGCGGTAAAAAGTGAATGTGCAACGTCGCGGAAAATATTATACTTGACGACGTCATACAATGATGCGACTTTTAACAATTTAAGATTTAAAATTAAATCACATTAATGATTTAACAATGAGTTTTGATAATATAAATGCCATTGAACAGAAAATTGACATAAATGTGACCATATATTAATATTTGTACAAAATAGCCGACAACAACGGATTTAGTGTTAAAATTCCCGGGTACATTTTAGTATATTTACCGTACCCAGGGTACGAGCCTTACTAACTGTATTATTATTATATCTCACCGACTACAAGGTACCTTTACCTTGTTGTGTTTATCAACCTGGAATTTATGTAAAATACGGCTTTCTTTACTTTTATTTTTCATTCATTTGATTAAGCAATTGTTGACGTATCTCATGGAAAATTATTTGAATCTTTGGATTTTAATGGCGACAAGCTGGAAGTGTCAATTTATTTTAAAAACAAATCTAAGATTTTAAGTTTTGTGTGTTTGTCATGCATAATTCAGTGTTTTCCAAAAAAATTTGAGTAGCCAGTTATATGGCCAGCAACAATGCAGTAAAACTAAAGCATTTGTGACATTTTACTTGATATACTTGGGGAAAGTAGTTGGCGTCTAAAGTAAATGTAACCGGTGAAATGGCCCGCTGCCGGTCTTACAGAGAACACTGATAATGGTAAACTAAATAAAAAAAACTCGCTGCGCCTGGATTACGGGTTTGTAAAATTGTTTCTTGGGTCATAATATGGTTAGCATTCAATACAAATGTTATTATAAAGTATTGTGGTTTAAAATTCATTTTGAGAATAGGATGGAAGAACAGAAAATGAAAGGGGATACAGGGATGAAAATTAGTGGTTTCCCGTGAGCCCAGGACAAGTAGTTTTGGCCTGGGCAACTCAATTTCCAAAGTTGATAGTCCGGCCGGGCAACTTGTTTTTTTTAAAGCTTAAAACAATTCAGTGCAATAAAAATTGAATAACAATTGACCACCATGGATCAATACTAGTTAAATAACATTCATTATTTAGGAATAGGAAATAATTAAATTCAGGCTCATAATAAAACATCAAACATTGAGTAGTGCAATGTCAGCAAATTTATTTAATTATCTATTATTTTATTAAAAGAAAGTATAATATACACATGTACATATTTCTGGGCTCATTATTCTTTATCTGGGCAACCAAAATACTAAAGATGGTTGCCAGTGCGGGCAACCAATAGTAATAAGTTAGTTTTAATCAATGAAATATCATTGTAACTTTATTGTTATAAGCATTGTATTAAAGTTGTGATTGAGGCAAGCTTGTTGTTAATAATATAGTATATTTACTTTTTAGCTCGACTATTATATATGAAATATATAAAGTGGAGCTATCCTACTCACCCCGGCATTGGCGTTAGCGTGCAAATGTTATAGTTTGCGTACCACCCCAAATATTTCCTATGTCCCTTGACATATTGCTTCCATATTTTGCATATTTCTTAACCAACATGACCCCAACCTAAATACAAGAGCAGACAACTGTATCACTTGCATTTTATAAGAATTATGACACTTTTTCCATGTAGAATATGCATATTATTGATAACTCTACAATGTTCGAAATTCGCACTAGCCCGGGGCTAGTTGATCTTGTTTCGGGCTACTGAATTTCAATGGGTACTAGCCCGATTGGGCTATTGATTTTTCGAACTTTTGAAATTAAAAATGCTCAAAAATATTATTTTCATCCATCGTTTGAACCATACCTTAGAGGGTTTATTTAGCTTCGTATCGTGTTTCCTCACCCTTCCGATTATGTTGACATGACGAGAGTTTGAATGAAAATTTTTTTTTGATTCCGTGCAAATAAAATGCCGATCTACCCAGGTTGTTCAATTTGCTGTACTTTCAGAAAACCATACAAGTCTACAAATGTTTTAAATGTCCGCCATCTTGGATTTGTAATGATCTATTGACGAATAAACGCATTGCAATATCATATTTTAATAGAATATGTCAACCAAATTATATATTGATAGCATAGTTGCTTGGTTACTTTTTACTGGTTTTCAGTTTTGGCAGTCAAACGTTATGCATATTTTATTTCACGTGCAAAGACTTACATTGATTGTTTTTGGACAGTTGTTTCCGGATACGGTATTATCTGTCGATTTTAATTTATTTTCGACATTCTTGATAAAAAAATATCTAGAATGATGAATACACATGCGATGTTACGGATGGTCTGGTTGATAATTTTTCACATTGTACTCACCAGAATTGGACCTAGAAAGACTATAAAAAAAAACAGTAAGCTAGGGGGAGGAGACACTGCCCTCTATTCGCTTTATCATACGGCTTCAGACTTTCGGCTAAATGTTTCGGATTTCAAATTTGGGACAATTGACATCTAAAATTATTTACAGACTGGATATAAACCTTTGCATCTTGACTGCATGTAAGGTATTGATTGACGAATATCGTCATACATAAATATTATAATCGTATTGTGTCATTGAAATATTATAATAACATTTCCAGTTAATTGGGATCAACTGTTAGTTGCAATCCTCATCAATTACACCCTACCTGCAATAAAATCTACCCAGAAGCGCAAAAATATAAACTTATTTTAAAAACTTGTGATAAACAGTTCGGGCTAGTAAGCTTTGGTTCGGGCTAGTGAAAAATTCCATCTGGTAGCCCGAACGGGCTAGTGGTTTCAAAAGTGAAATTCGCACACTGACTCTTTGTTAAAGTGTGCGTACCACCCCAAATATTTCCTATATCCCTTGATATATTGCTTTCATATCTTGAATAATGTTAACGTGCATATTTTGTATTAACGTCTTGTTATTGTAGTGTACATATTTTTCGGATTTCGGACAGCCCATTCATTGAGTATTATTGTTGTGGTTTTGTAAGTACTCTTCATGTAAAATACTGCTGTTTAGATGTTCATTTTTAGTCGTATATATATCAGGATTCAATACCTATACCTTAGTGAAAATGGCATCGGAAGAACATTTGTTCATTGTACTAGATAAAAGTAAACATTATATCTATCCATCTTATTGTTTATTGCAGTTTCAGTAATATTCTGTCTAAAAATGATTTCAACATGATATAATTATAAATCATGGCTAGGAAATGTGTATATATGAAGCAAAAATTAAAAATAGATGGTTCATTTTTTCCCCATTTACATGTATGTATATTTATCTATGTATACATCTTTTGTTGTAAATAGTTATGCGACATGTCGGGAAACGCCCAGGACAAATATATCGACGTAATGATTTTTTCACTTATGTGGGTGTATGTTGGCTCCACTTCACACGATACAGTCATTGTAGTTTAATTGAAAAATGCATCTTACAATGTGAGATGAGTTCTGGGTTCAAGCCCCAGCAGTGGCCTATCAAGTGTGAAATACGGAGCCTTTATGATAAAATATACACAGTTATCTTTTTAAACAATACAATTAAATATAAGGAATAATGTTAAAGGGGAATTGCTGCTTAGCTATTTTTGGCATTGAATAACAGGGTTTATATACACCCCAAGGATAAATGCTTCTAAATTTGTAAAAAAAAACAAACAAGTCGAAGTGTGCAGAATATTAAACATTTGCAACTTTCTGATGTCTAAAAGTCATCAAATGCCACTTAAAGTTTACTTTTTTTTTGTACAAAATAACCCATTTTGTGCTGTCCATTATCGGTTAATGTTTTACGCTGTCAGGTCCAGAAGCGCTCATTCTGTAGCATGTTTGGACCATAATCTATAATGCGACCAAGTTTCAGCAGATTCGGTCCAGTGGTTCTGATTTTATACGCTGTGCCTAGCTTTTATTGAGTATAAGTACTATAACTCACTGATTTATGCACATGAGCTCGGCTGTTTTCGAACAAAACCTGAGGTTTTGTCATAGCAAGCTCATTGTGTCATGAAGTGTCTTTTCGCCATCCGGCGTCCGCCATGCTAAAACCTTAACATGAACCCATTGTACCCACACATTTTTTTCGTACCTATTTTTTTCGTACCCAAATATTTTTCGTAATCAAATGTTTTTCGTACCCAAATTTTTTGTGTACCCAAATTTTTTTTGTACCCATTTTTTTCCTACCAAATTTTGTTTGTACCCAATTTTTTTTTCGTACCCATTTTTTTCGTACCCAAATTTTTTCGTATCCAATTTTTTTTTCGTACCCATTTATTTCGTACCCAAATTTTTTTCGTACCCAATTTTTGTTCGTACCCACATGTTTTCGTACCCAAATTTTTTTTCGTACCCTTTTTTTTTGTACCCAAACTTTTTCGTACCCACTCTTTTTCGTACCCACTCTTTTTTTTTACCCAAAATTTTTCGTACCCAATTTTTTTTCGTACCCAAATTTTTTTCGTTCCCATTTTTTTTACTACCCAAATTTTTCGTACCCAAATTTTTTCATACCCAATTATTTTTTGGTTCCCATTTTTTTCGTACCCAATTTTTTTTCGTATCCAAATGTTTTCGTACCCACATTTTTATATTCTTACCCTTTTATTTTTTTCGTAGCTACCCAAATGTTTTTCGTACCCAATTTTTTGGTCGAAATAATCGGTTTTCAATTTGATTTGATCTCCCCACTCATTCCATCCCGCGAAACCCTTAAGGTGTCGCAACTCTGGTAGGGAAGTCTAGTATATTTATTTCTATATTTAGAATATTTCTTACAGAAATTCCTGTAAGCAAACAGCGCAGAACCAGATGAGACGCCGCATCTTGCGGCGTCTCATCTGGGTCTACGCTGTTTGCCAAGGCCTTTTTTTGTAGACGCCAGGCATACATGGGTTAATTGAGTGAAGGACTGACTGAGAGCGAAGACTCTTGCGCATAAATAAGTGATATCGATATTGGTATTACGTTAAAGTACTTAAATAATGTAATAGTCGTATAATAATAAATTCATCAACTGCCCATGTGTTATATTTTGTTACGTATTTTGACAGTGAATGCAAAACCAAAGCACACATATAATTTATTCATTGTTATAGAAAATTTTTATCAGGGAAGAGGTGTAAATATGGGACATGTTAAATTGATTTAACATTTGCTTACTGTAACGGCATTCGAATAAAAAAAAGATTTTTCAGATAATAAATTTAAAATGAAAATATTTCATTATGATAAGGTAAAACAAGCGATGTTTAATACCGATATACCGATAAAAGCAAACGTTTAACAAATTACAAGGGCGCTCATCGACAGTAATTAAAAATTTAAAACATAGAGAATTTCATGGTCTTATATCTTATTGGATTTGAGATATTTACCAGATGCTGTTGTGTATTAGCAATTACATTTAACAGTGCTAATGTAAAATCAGAATGTTAAAAAAGACACATTATTCCTGTTGCCAGTCTTTGGCGTAGGTTAGTAGAGTGTCGAACATTCTCTAAATAGTTTTGCGAACAACATCCACAAAACTGTCCTCAAAATAAATACTGTTTACCGCAATTTGTCTGAAATCAATGATTTCCTGATTAATCATCTCCTTGTCCACCTAATTCCCTCAGCCGAGCTCACTATTCCGCTTGGAAGCGTTGATACTTCCCCGCTCATCTTAAACGAACGAACATCGACGAACGGCACTAATTAATACATTTTCCATGGCTAGTCAACTGTCAAAGCATTGAAAACGAATCAAGATCATACGTTCCGAATCGGAAGATTTAATTGAAACGGTGAGTTTTAATTTATTGGTATGATAAAGCCATAATTAAATTATTGACAAAAGTAGTTAATAAAATTAATTACGTATTAACACAGTTAAAATTAACTCTGTTTAACCAATTTATGCCTAGCGTCTAGAAAAGAGTCCCTGTAAGGGTTAAATGAATTTCTGTAAGAAATATTCTAAATGTAGAAAAAATATACAAGACATCCTTAATTTTCGAAATAAATTGATCCAATTTAGAAGGATGTGAGAGTCCACAAGGCATAAATGGGTTAATATATATGGCTCATAAGTATTATGCAGTCAATCTTTACGGTGTTGCTCTGTTTGATTTATCTTATGTTTTAAATGGTCCATATCAAACTTCTATCTATATATGACAGCGATAAACACGGCTCTGATCGGACATTATCAGTAATTCGTACATGGTTTATGTATAATTAAAACGTCTAATATATTAAACAATCAAATAATTTAACTTTAACTTATAAGGTCATCATACATTATTGTTTTCAACGCTTTGGAGCCTTTTTCAACTGTTTTCAACGGCCACATGACGTCAATGATCTAATTGAATTTTAATGGATTGAAATCTCAAAGGTATACCAACTTAGCTTTCTGTCATGTTCTCCATAATTAATTTATCGGAATACCACATCAATCATAGGATAAATCACATTTTGTAGAGATGACCTCTCTAGCTAGAGAGGTGTGAAATTGATAACCAAGTATAGCAGTGGCTAGCTTAGACTTGTCAATAACTGAATACATAAATGAACGGTCGATATTTCACAAGTATCAAATATGTAAACATTCTTTAAAAAGTGCTGTTTCCTCACGAAATTATCGACTGACATATGTGATTGTTTCAAACACAATAAATTCTCGTTTCACATTCATTTGTATCCTTAAACAAAGAGGGACAACTTAATGGGTTCTGTTAAATATGTCGACCTTCTTGTAAAGAACTGAGCACACCGATGAACGGTCGATATTTGTAGTTGCAAACAAAAGCACATGGCTATTCATGTTCTGTACATATTTGAACAAAACATCATATGGTGGAATCGTTTATTAACTTGTATGTCTATAAATCGCTAATAACAACCTGTCAGTGACCTTTATTTATATACATTTTTAACTAGCTTTACGATTAATATATATATTAATACCTATATATATAATATATATATATATATTTATATTTTGGCATGTATTGAAGTTTGTCATTAAATGCTTTATTTTGATAAATGTAACCATTGGATCTACAAAGCTCGAGTAAAAAATGAAGAATAAAAAAAAAAAAAAAAACTCAACAGGGCTCGAACCACTGGCCCCTGGTGTCCTGGAGTCAAAAGGCTATCCCTTAGACCACTCGGCCATCCGTGCTCATACTATGTTAGTCGTATTTAAACTTCATATAAGCAATTGTCGTAGCTTCACAAAATATAACGACAACAACAGAACTCTCCAAATTATTTAATCGTTTCGCGTTGCAACGCTTTATAATTTTCAGGTTTTTATATCGCCAAAAGATGCATATAATGGTTATTTTAGAGCATGGAAAATGTTCAGTATTGCTGTTTCCTCAAAAATATCATAACTAAAACGAAAATTTGCGAATCTGAAACAATTTTGTCAATTTTGTCAATTTACCAAAACGTGAAAAGGCCCCTTTTAATATATTTATACCACAGTAACAAATGTAAAAAACAACTTGTTTACCTCATCAGCAAGGTCCTTTTAGAATCCTAAAATTCATTGCCTTTAATTGTATAAGATGAATACCTAGGTACTTTCATTTCAATAACCAAAACTATATATCAACATAGAAAAGAAAACAAGTTGCACATGTATCAGATCTTGTATCCACTTTGTTATGCTGTGATGAGCGTACGGGACTGAATTTGAATAGATGACAGACATTTTTACGAAAACAAAATAAACATTTAACATTATTTCATCGTTTTGTGTTACTAATTCAACTTGTGATACACATTAAGAATGTATAGTTTAAGAATTCTTTATTTCTGTAGTGTTATTTGGTCTTATTTCGCTCCCTTCTTATATTTTTTTAAATTATTTTGGGAATATGTTACACATAAGCTTAACAGTGTCAATTCGTTCATAGTCGTATAATAAGTAACGCACTGTTCCGGGTTTCAACTGTACATGATCTTGCTTGAGCTGTGATTTGTGAAACCTCATCGTGAGAATAATTCAAAGACGTTATATGTCAGTAAATTTATTATTCAAACCATATACATGGAAACAAGAACAAGTATGGTTTAAAGTAAACCATAAAATATTCGCCCTTAAGAATATATACATTACCGAAAATAAGGGATATTAAAATGATACACAATGTATAACAATTACAGCAGCTGAGAAACAACAACGCCCACATAAACGGACGGACATTTCAGGACAGTAATTTCTTATTAATTAAACATGCGTTTGTTCGTGTTTGCTGATTTGTTTTCGAGCACATAAAGCGTAGTTTCAAGTGACGAAGTCCGAACCCTGCAATCAATAGATGATAGATACGGGATCTTTCGCGAATCTCGGGACGGTTCTTTTAGGAAATAGGGAGAATACACTTTTAATCAAACCTAACAATAGATTCGCTGATCGCGGTTAGTGCGAAATCGCCGGAAGTTTATTATATAATCAATGCCTTGAATATTTGATTGATTCGAACAATTATCAATTAAACATCACTTTTATTCAACTTGCGTCAAATGTACTTTACATTACAGGATGATATTATTACGCGAGGCATTATTTTCTAGACAGCTGGACAGGACAGCAGAATTTTATGTCCTCAAATATAAAATACTTCTGAAATAGCTAAATTGTTCTCAACGTAGTTGTTAACTATAAAATAGCGAATGCACGACTAACAACAGTACTGTTGTGCCTTTTGCATGATAATGTGCTGATACATGGTGGAAATCAAATCAAATATGTACATAAAACATTAGAACTTTCAAATGAACACCTGAACATCACTGTAAACGAAACAATTAATGCGAGTTTAATTTTGGAATGCATTACGAGTCCACGAATATATGTAAAGTAATAAAAGGAACATACTACTGTTCCAAATGGTATATTCATGTGTTAAAGTACCAGAAAAATACATTCTTGATACACTGTTATAATGTTAATGAAAATACACTGAACAAAATACGACCTTCTGTTACAAGCATGCATTTGTACTTACCGAATAGGATGCATTTAAAGAAGGAGTCCCTGACCATGGTACCACAACATTTTCGTCGTACTTAATCTTAATTTAATTCCAATCACACCACCTCGTGTTCTCAACAGCCATGTGTAACTCAGTACATTCATGCAATGACGCCCAACCGTCCCGTATAAGTTTCAATCCATACAACAAATTGTAAGCTACCACTATTCGAAAACCTTTTTTCATCTACCAACGCTTTCCTATATACCTTTGACGCGGCACAAAGTGAAGCTAGTCTACGACTTGGAAACTGAATAATTAAAGCGAACTGTATTGAGGAGAGTTTTTGTTCTTTTACATTTATAAGGCAACGGCAAATATCAAACGTTTAATGGTCCAGATCAATAATGAACACAAAATCATAGCCGACAAGCGTTTGAGTGATCGATATTCTAAAGGTCATAGGTCTGCAGGAAACGCTCCCAGAATCCGAAGAGGTTTTAAAATGAATTGTGAGTTCACACCTTTATGTTCATAGAATGTAGATAAATACAATTATTTTTACTTTTTGTTTGTGATATATGCTATATTTTTGGACATCAACTTGTTAACGTGTCTAATAAGAACATTAACAATTGCATCAAGTTTGCTAACATTTAGATTAAAGCAGTTAACGAAGTATCGCAAATGAAATATAAGATGTTTTAGGTTGTAATTTGTTAATATTTTTAAGGCATAAATAGAGAACATTTAATAAAAATTTCAATATTCTACTTATTAAATCTCAAAGAACTCTTATCAAGTCCAACTATACAAATACTGACATCTCACGTGACTTTCATTAATATCGAATATGTAAGAGAAACGCAAACACACCATTAATTAATTAAACACCAAAGTGTAATATGATTAGAGTAATAATCCAGAAATTTTCTACTGTAAACATAATTGAATTCAACGTAACCTTTAGTTGCAAAGATCCCGCGAAAAAAGTGTTTGAAGTGAATTATTCAGATTTGTGTCTGGTGTTATTTCATACATAAGACATTCACACGCAATTGTGTCATGCTGACAAGACAGTTTGGCGATAACAACTCCTCTATGTCGACGTTATGATTTGAAAATAAACATTAAATCATATGAAATACTTGATTATATGCCAAACGAAACTGCACTTCTCTCCCTCAGCGCTTTCCACAAGTCTAACACACCATTTCCTGTCCTAACGAGTCACTTCTTTATCGTCATGTCATGGACTCATGCCATTGTATTTTCCTTCATTCAAAACAATGCCTGTAAATATTGTAGGAATTCGTGCATTTACAAACAGAAAAAAACGCGAATGTATTTCGAATAACAACGGGTGAAACAAAAAAGCAAATGCAAAGTTCAATGAACGCTTATTATTGTGAGGCCAATTTCGCGACGATGGTACCAAAGCAGTCCAAATGCCTTGTAGAAAATCGCCCTTGCTACATGTACACGAGTGTCGAGAACTACTGTTAATGTATTCGTCAATACATAGCACACAACCTGTCGCCTAACGAATGGGTAACGCTACATAAATAGATGTGTATGCCTAGATGCGACCGCATTATTGTCCTCCGTTATTTTCTTGGCATACTATTTGTTTTGCAAATTGAGAACTTTTGCCGAACAGAATCGCTGAGCATGTCTATTATACGTACACGCAGGGTGAACTGAAGTGGCGAACTTACATTTATCTTGATAAAATACACAGGAAGAATATCAAATTGCGTTAGACTAAATTTGCAAACATGACACATTCAACATACTCTAATTATCATACGTGACAATCAAAAACAATTTTCAGTTTTCTTTACGTCTTCATACAGTACTTCGACAAATACTTCGGAACGCGTAATTATTATCATATATTGAGAATTAATAACCTCTATATAGAACAAACTGCTATGTTGCATTGTGGTGGCTATATATATCTAGTACGACATCATATAAATATGTTTCAAAATTGTCGTGCAAAACCACAATTTGATAAACAAGTGTATAAATAAATTACATTTCAACCCAATACGTATAATAAATAAAAACCATCGAATATGTCAACAGTCTTTACAATGTGTCCTTTTTGTTGCCAATGAATACCAGAATGTTATGCTTACACAAATATCGACTGTGATCTCTTATTGTTTCAAATAGAACTTATTGTCTTTTCAAAATAATATGTTTGCAAAAACAAAGAGGAACAACTTAATAGATTCTGTTAAATATGTCACTAGTCTTTCAAAATGGTAGCTTTCTTGTATCAATGAATAAAACAATTTTAGGCTTACAAAAAACCCCACTGACTTATGCTAGTTATTGTTTCAAATCCACATGTATCCTGAAAAAGAGGAACATCTTTACGGGTATATATATATATACGTTAACAAAGAGTAACAACCGGTTTTGATAAATATGAATACCGGTTTTTTATACTTTATACTGACGTGTTCTCTGTTAACAAGAGAAGAGTTGAAAAGTTGTTGCATCAGGCACGACTCAGAAACTGTCAGAGGCAGAAATATATGGAATCTATCTGAGCATGATAAACGTTATTAGAACAAATCTGATCGGTCAAGTCCTCCCGTAAATTAAAAAAAAAGACAATAAACCAAAGAATGATGCTACTCTTAAATGAGGGTCAGCGACAGTTCAAGAGAAAATGAACATGACGTTACTGATTTCTACTTTGGTTATGAAGTGGTCACCAATACACGACATAAAAGCAGATATAAACATCGCCAATTGCTTACCCAATTACAATATTGCCGTTTTCAGCACTTGAACCCAGATACATTATTGCGATGTTTTCTCTTCTGAATAATGAGGCTAACTAGGATAGTTCTTTTATGAAATTAACCTTTATTCTGAGTTCACACATTTTTTAGACTTAATATTTGTTAAACATGTTTATGGCTAAATATGATGAAAAACTATGTGTATTTTGATGCGCTATAGAACAAACACAAACACGAGACTTGGTTGTAATATTGTTTGTGTAGCAACAAAATCTTTAATATTTCACTTTAACACTATTTACAAACATGTATTATTGATTAACATTGTGAAATCGACTAAAAACTTAAATACATCAACATGCGACAGTAACATATAAGTTCATTAACACCTACGCGATTATAACATAATTTAAGATTATTATTCATTCATTTGATTGTTTGTTTATTTATAAAAAATTAATACCTTCCGAAGGCTGTGACCGAATCCAGGTATGTCAGCAACATTTAAAAGTTATCGTCCTAAACGGAGCAGAACTATACTCTTGTAAAGTGTCCATTACATACGCGCCATAGAAACACATTACTCCAAGTCAGCCGAAGAGGCGTGCCAGGAAAGTGGGAAGACAAAAGCTTTTCCCGAGCACGACAATTTGTTCAATAACCAACAATTCCCTTCTTGATGGCCCGAGAAAATGAAATCACAGAAAGAATAATCATTAAACATCTTATAGAGAGACAGTTTAAGGTTTCGCGTATACGAGGAAGCCTGGGTTTCAATCATGCAATATTGCTGTCTCTGAGAAAGTGGATGGTTTCAGGTATGTGAAGACGCTTGGTTCAGGATCATGTAATATTGCTGCCTATGGTATAAATTATATGAAAAAAGTGAGGACACTTGTAAACCCCTAGTTATGGTGCTATAGATCGTTAATATAACATTCAAATTACAACTGAGAACTTTTAGCAGGATTTCGCAACCTGTAACAGCAGCTCTGCTGAATGACTTTATTATCACATGCTTTGAAAAATAGTGCATGGGTTTCGTAAGGAAAAAAGCTTGCTCCTGGCTTATAGGCGCGCGTTTCTTTACTAGAAACATAGACACATGCTTATGATAAAGTTAGACAAGTAAATTTGGACCTAAATAATACATTTGGACCTAAATAATACATCCCTTCGACGGATAGTATCCGTGCTCTAATGAGTGTGTGGGTTTGTGTGTAGTTTTTTTAACATAATAGGTATAAGTGATATTAGATGGTTTACATGTTGATATATGTATCTGATACAATAACAACATATGTTTATCGGGTTAATGGTTTATTAAGAACTGTGATATCAGATCCATAAAAGTGCTACCTAAAATATTACGCAACATTACTTGAGTACCAAATCACTTACATTTTTGTGTACCGGTATGTTATGTTCTCTTTATTATTCTATCAATAAGATAAATGAAGATGAAGAGCGGTGTATGAAATGTTTCATCATGGCATTCTGCCCGAAATAATAACAAATGGAAGTGGAGATTTTTCAATATTGCTACATTAATTTAGCTAGATGTGACGTTCGCAATGTTGAATACAATACTTGTAATAAAATGAACTAAACTTATAGAATGCCATATTAACCACTTTTGTTCGTTTTGGTCTGCCAAATGCGTACATAAAAAGTAACAATCAATACTTGTCATTCAATATAGGACGCTAGAACTTTATTCATCCTTTTTTGGCAATACACTAACTCTTACTGACGTGATTTATACGTTTTCTGTCCCATGTTTTCCATTTACGTGTTTTGCGTAATTACTGGAAATAAACAAGGCCCAATCGGATTTGCGTTGTTCCAGATTGATAATTGTTTCATATCCATATATAACTAAGCCGATCTAAATTTAAACATTGCCAACACTAGGAGAAATCCGATAAAACGCATTTTATATTGAGACATACATTGTGCAGTTGCTATGGAACTTTGCCTGACACATCCTTAGATCTTAGCAACATTACGGCAAAGCCATCTGAAATAATTGCAAAGCCTGAATCAATGTTTACCTACGAACGTCAACCGTATGTCAATTAGTTATTCGTATTTTAGGTTGAAAACATTGGGCTTATTTAAACATTGTCTTTATTCTGCTATCAACCGGAAGAAATAATCGATCAGATGTTTAAACAATAAAGATTAATCTTCTTTTTCCAGTCAATACCTAGTGATGTGTGAAATGATGCGTGGGGATTGGAATCGGGCCTACCTTTTGATAGAAAAGGGATAGAGAAAGTAATATAATGAAATTGTACAAACATAATTTGCTGATGTTATTTGGTTAAATCCCTCTACATACCTCTACAGTATATGGATTTTAAAACAATGTTTATTTACCATATATTTTATGTGTTCTAAAAACCAAATGCGTGTAAATTTGGGTAATATAGTAAGTTAAGTGTGCGTATAATACTATCTTATTCTAAGCTCACGTTGACCTATATGTTTTGCTATACGGTATGTTTCGGTTAAAACCAACTAATATGACTATATGAAACATCCACTGTATAACTTGACATTATTTTGCACAATTTTTATTTATTATGTTATTAGTAGAATATGGTTCGCATTCATGTAATGAAATGACTATTTGTATGGCAAATATTGATTACATTAAAGTTATTTACACTTGATTTACACCATGATCAGTTATCAATATATTTATTGAACGGTCTTCGTTCAGGTCTATGTGTTGAATTTTCAATCTCTAAAGTATTCAGTTGTATCGTTCAGTAAAACCAACATCTAAATTGTGTATATATTGATCATATCCGCTTAAAAACCTTTTTAAATATCATTGATTTAATTTCAAAATTTCTTAGTTAATATCAATTCCTAAATACGAAAGCAATCTTTTCCCATTTTGTCTCAATAATGTAACGAGTCATATTCTATGATATAACATAACTACCGACAACTCTTTAGCAAACTGTTTGCTACACTATCGACACACACCACTTTAAGAAATACTAGTAACATTTGCCAGGGCAAACAATGAGTCGCGCCATTCATAAAATGTGAGGAAATCAATCTAAGCGAACGGCTAAATCTCATTAAAATTCGTAGAATACATGTTTGTGGTTTGTACTAATGTATATGGTGTAAAGCATGCGGTCCTTTATTAATGAAAAGGAAATAATTACCAAACGGTACGACACAAAACACATGTACACGACATGTCACACAAAATCACAATAAATACATATCACTGCATAAAACTTGGAGCAGAAACAACCAACGTGTATTATGTTCACAAATCCAGAGATAATGAAAGATACCAATTGATTATAAGAAGACGAAGATTTTATTTCAGAATCAGTAGGCCATAGACCCATGTGAACATGTAGATATGTACATAATAGCAAGTCACGTGACACAATGAAAACGAAAACAGTTGTGTTGAAATAAATCAAGTACCAATACATTTAAAAAGGAATGAGTTGTGCTAAATAATTAAATATAACAAAGATGCCGATTACTTATACGAGCAGAGACAAAAAGGGGGGTTATCGAATAAAACGTAAATATGCGGAGAAGGTGTATATAATTATATATTTTTGTCCTATATTTCAGACATGGTTCACATAATCTTGTGTACTTTTCTTCAGTGCAACACATGTATGAGCCGCGTTCTGAGAAAACTTCTTTTAATGCATGTTAGACTGTTTAGGCTTATAAGGGCCGACATTTACCTCTTTAATGGAATGTTTTGTTTGAAGGAAGTATCTTCTTTGTGAAAATAAAGTTCTGACGGGAAGTGTCGTCTTTCCTTGGCCAGTTATTTCAAGAAGTAGGCTCAGTTTGGTAGAGCAAGGAGTTCGCAAATCAAATAAACACTTATCATGTATGTATTAGTAGAACTCTTATTATTGTATGTTAAGCAAGTTTTGTTGGATGGTAACAATTTTAGTTTTGTGATAATATGTTAGTATTCCGTAAAATTGTCTGATGGAAAACACAATAAGAGGAACAGATGCAGTCGCAGTCTAATCGTATACATCGGATGCGTATCGTAGGCGCTTGTCCCCGCCTTGCACCTTTCAACATTGCCTAGGCAGATTTGACTGGAACTACAATTACAAGTTTTTGTTCTCATCTGAAATGCATTTTTTAACTGTGTGTACGGAAATAATTATCGTAATTCATCAGAATTCATCGTTGTTTGATGCATTTATTCTTCAATGAATATTTCATAATTTCATGATACTGATTATTTTTGAAAATGATCTACATTCTTTTAATGCAAATAGGGACACATCTGAAAATCATGATGTATATTCCGGAACCGTTTGAGTATGTACAATGACGTCATCAAAATAAGAACAATCTAACTATCATACGTAACTATTGACATCGGAAATTACCCACTGATGTTTGTCTCTAGTACCACTCGTGTTTCAACCAGAAAATATAAACTGTAAAAACGCAAAGCGAGAAAGAATGACGCCATTTTCGTTAACGGTAATTTGATTCACTGCTTTGCGATCTCACATTTTTCTAGCGTGGCTGGCGGCGACCGTGAATCACTGAATTGTGAGCAATATGTACGTTAAATTGTATATTTAAAGATCGTGTGTCTGTTTATAAAAGTATTTCACGAATGAATTAGAAGTGATTTAGGACATTGGTATATCCACTATATATCATTCAGATTTTAAAATTGTATATTAGGTAACCCATTAATGCCTAGCGTCTAGAAAAAAGGCCTTGGCAAACAGCGTAGACCCAGATGCGGCGTCTCATCAGGGTCTGCGCTGTTTGCTTAAATGAATTTCTGAAAGAAATATTCTAAATATAGAAATAAATATACTAGACATCCCTAATTTTGGAAATAAATTTATCCAATTTAGAAGGATGGGAGAGTCCACTAGGCATAAATGGGTTAATGTTGGTGTATGCAACGTTTTAAACGAATATACTTTCAAAATGTGTTTAATTATCGCCTAAGGGATTTTTAAAATCTATATACGTAGCACCTGCAAATACTCAAGGAGATAAATTTTCATATAGAAGCAAATTTATATGTAGCGACTTATTTACTTGCTCAAGATGAAATTTCTATTTAAAGTTATAAGGTAAACACTGCTAAGTCAACTTACAGCACATTTAAGTTGATTATTAAGTGGGTCAATTGAATTTGTAATACAGAAAATACTAATTTAGACAAACTAAAACTAGAACTACGACAAATAACATGATATTTTTAAGAAAATAAACACTGGTTAGTTTCAAATAAATGTTAAAGTGCCAAAGGAAACTTTACGAAAGGAATTTAAAAAGTTGTAACTTTCTTGTTAACTGCCTTAATTAAATTGTTTTATTTTTAGTACATGATCAAGTATGGTGTTTGTCAAAAGAGACATCAACAGACGCGAAGGCTACGAGTATTCCATATTATTCAACCGTTTATGGCGATTTTCATTATAAACACATGATGTCATGATCAGTGAAAAGTTTCAAAACGCAATATAATGACGTGTACTATATAATTCAGGAAGTCTTAACCGAATACGTTGTTGGTGTTTCTGGTACGTTATTTTTCAATGTAAATAAACTTAATTTATTGTCGCATAGGAAACGACAAAATTACGCATTCGATTAATTATTTCACCGTAGTTAGAAAACAAATACTAAGTCGAATAAGCATGTATAGTTTTACCGTAAATGATACCCATCGAGTGAAGGGGTATTTAGTGTTTCATTATTGTATGAAAACTACAACCCATATTAACACCACGACCGCACATTAAAACAAAAACAAAACATCGTTGCAAAAGAGAGAGGTTTCGGTATCTCTTGATTACAGTTAATAGTTTTAAAAGAGTGTAACCAATTCAGAACAAACTGAATTGAAATCAATTTTCAACAAAGACTCATCAACATTCGCTGAACGCCGGTTGACGTGTTGCTATTCTCAGATGTCTCACCGACATTTGTTGATTAAAGAAACGAATCCGTCACAGAAACACAATCTAATGCAACCTTAGGCAGAAACTACTCCACATGATTACATTCATACTTAACACCTTCTTTTGGTTCACACTAGGGAATCATTTAAAACGTATGGGATTGAAAACCTGATTATAGTAATGGATAAAACGCGTACTAACTTTAACGAAGCATATGCTTTTCGCACACAAACATGTTGAGCCATGCATAAAACAAATTAAAATTGAACCTAGCCAATACGAAATCTACACAGCCTTAAGTAAAAATGGATATTTTCTTAGAAATTGAATGGCACATGTGAAAGCATTTTTTATGTATTTATTTTATACGCTTATTTCTTGAGTGAGGGTGGTATCGTACAAATAAAAAACAATGAATGACATCCAGATGTTGTAATTCAATTCCAGGACCATCTGATATGTTCATAGCATTGCCGTAATATTTCAAATATGTTAAACTATAAACAAAAATGGATGCAAACATACACGGTAAACGATGAACTTATGCAAGTCATTTTAATGTTCTTTTATTTGATGCCTACATTTACGTTATCGATTTCAAGTTATTTCTAAGATCATGTATCTCTTTGTAAAAGAAGGACCATGTGCATGGGCCAAACGTTTTACACTACAAACATCGAATATATAGAAAAATATGATTATATAGAAGTATTTTTATGTACCAAAATGCAACATTGCAACACATTGCAAGAATAAGAATATCACGAAATTAACAAACATTGTAATTATTCTTTGTCACAATTGATCTGTAAGGCCCCCATTTTAAGAGTACAATACATATTTTTCTCGAATCTCTAACATTATATGAAGCTATATTGTTATACCGCCTTGAAATAGCTTCCACTGTGAAAATCAAAATCAATCTTCGGCTAGCAAGAAAGCATCGTTATCACATAAGAGCAAACATATTAAGGGCCGAAAAATTATCATGTTTCTTTATCGATTATCTTTAAATATCATTGTCTAAAGAGCATACCAAATCTCCGCGTGTGCCATTGAAATATATCATTTTCCCTGGACAGAATGGCGCGTCTAAATTGTTCTTTTTCGGAGCATTTATAATCATTTCTAGGCAAGTGCAAAGTGCTTTCTAAACGGAAACGGGACATGATATTGTATGTTTCCTGTACAAGAATATTGCTTTATGAGTATGACCGCCGTGCTTACATGTAACACACGTACACACCAACATTTACTTAAATACATTGTTTAATCCACACACAGAAAACTACAGAAAATTATGGTGTAGCCATAGCGCAAGGGTCGGAGTAAAGCGTATTACTGCGAAAAATAGTCGCGTCTTTGAAAGCAAACATTTCAATCATAGAAAAGCAAAGAAACCGTTTCGAAAATTATCGTTCGAACGGAAGTGAGTATTGATTGTATCGTTCCCTCACAACCTCACCACGGTAATCAAAATCATCAAAGGAATGGGTCTTCTCCCGCGATCCCGACAGAACAATCAGATATTGTGAAAATTAATATTGTCTTCGGCTGCCTGATACTTGAGGCCAATTTTGATTTGGAATTATATTGAAATTATACGGCGTTGTTTATTGATCTGGTCAGAGTTGTGCCGATGAAAATTAAATTAACTTTGGAATAGGGTTCTTGTTGTTTTCGATCACATCGTTATATTTTTAGCAAATACTCAAAATAAAGAATTATGAACCAATTATATTGCGTTTTCATTTGCAGATGAAAGTACACTAATTTCATTTACCTTTTATCGGTTTATATTGTGTGGCTTTGTTTCCTGTAAAAAGTAAATCGCAAATATGATTTGTGCAGAGAGACAGACCGTCATTATGGTTAATTCAAACTTTCTATTTCGTGTGTCGTCTAACAAACCAATACTTCAAGAATTAGTTAGAACATTCAGAAGTAGTATATACCATTTAGATAGCACATCTTATAATAAGAGAAGTAACATTATATCCTATCAAAATATTACTTATAATTAGTAAGGTACGTATAATGATAGTTTTTGTTTGTAAATTGTTGAAAGAGTAATTTATTTCAACAGTTCAATGACGTGCACGCTACTTCTTAGTCAGCCATCAAAATGACGTGCCCAGCTCATGACGATTAAAGTTACAACTGTGTAGCACAAATATGGAACTTGTGATTATCACCGCATGAGGGAACACATTTTGTGTTTGCAAACGTTTTAAATTCTCCTCAAAATTAAAGACTGTGTTCACAGACAATATGTGAAGTTTAATCCTCTATGAAACAATTTGACTGTACACACAATGTCTACTGTAATGGTTTGACTGTACACACAATGTCTTCTGTAATGGTTTGACTGTACACACAATGTCTTCTGTAATGGTTTGACTGTACACACAATGTCTTCTGTAATGGTTTGACTGTACACACAATGTCTTCTGTAATGGTTTATTTTAAATGTGAGTGTTTTCGACTTTATTATGACTTTCAATATAGTACTTTTACAAAAACAAAAGCACGTTTAATGATACTAGTAACATTTTACAATTAATTGTGGATCTTTTCTTGCAGTAAATATCGCACGGATTGTAAACAACACATTACTGTTCCCTTACTATGCAATGTATCTCCGGCAGCCAACACGCAATACGAAGAACCATTGGCGTGTTCGTTGAAACATATATATGATACTGAATAAGTCATGCATAGATACTTGTAATCGTCTTAAATGCATTATCATAACGTTAAAACAACAACACCCATTTAAAGATTCTTGGAAATCCTATTTGATACCAAAATAAATAAATATAATAGCTGTCATGCATTGACCTTTATAAGCAATCAGATACTGCAACCGTTCAGTTGAACGATTAATTGCCCACGCAGATTTCCATGGCAAATATCACTTAAGATTGATTACAAAGCAATCACATTCGTCAAGGAGCAATGATAAGAAAGAAAATAAAATTATTGGCCGTTTTACATATATCATTTATGTTTTTGTTGCAAACTTAATAGCCTGAGATATCATATTGAACGATAGATAATTGTAACAAAATACTTTCAACCTGAAAGAGTGTGATTCAGCTTAACTCGTATAAAAATGTGTTTTGACTGCACATCAATTTTGTTCACATATTAACCCATTTATGCCTAGCGTCTAGAAAAAAACGCCTCGGCTAACGGCGTAGACCCATATAAGGCGCCGCATTATGCGGCGTCTCATCAGGGTCTGCGCTGTTTGCTTAAAGGAATTTCTGTAAGAAATATTCTAAATATAGAAATAAATATACTAGACATTCCTAATTTAGGAAATAAGTTGATCCAATTTAGAAGGATGGGAAAGTCCACTAGGCATAAATGGGTTAAATCTGGCTACAAGCACGGCTTGGTCAGACGTGGACAAGCGATACGATGACTTATGTCAGCGTTGTTATTTATGTCGGGTGTGTTACTAGATTACAATAATAGAGCAGAATAATTTTCTCGTTTTACCTTATTTTACTGAAACAGTATTAACATTATACAATATTTCAAATTTCGTTTACATACAGCAGCAGAATATAGGGATATTTATGCATAAACCAACACAACTAATACAAAATCAGCCGATTGCAAAGGGCTTCAAAACTTGAAACAAATCAACAGAAACCCAGTCACAGTGTTTGTTTGCCAATGCACGAAATGGGAAATATGAGGCACATGCCGTTGCGCCGAAAAAAATGACGAAGACGAACGAAAACCTTAGGGCAATATTGTTTCCAAACGGCTGGCTTCAAGGCAGATCGGAAATTAAATTTGCCTTATCTGGAGCGCAATCACGACCATTCCGACCAACAGTTGGCGACTGCAGATATGGTCTCCCAGTATTGTCTAGAACATGGAAAATACCGCCGAAATCGATTGTATTCAACTTAATGTTAACTATTGGAAGTAAAAGATTGATTCTCTCTTCTGAAAACACTTAACTTATTGATAGGTAGATTCCAACCAACATGATTTGTAAACTCGAATCACATTTGCAGATAGCCACAACACTAAATTAAATACTGTGAATTTAAACTTTAGACATTCATAATCATTGTAAACAGCTTGTTTCGTTCCGTTAACAATCATGCATACCACATTCTTCAAACATCCTTCTTAAAAATACCGGAAATAGATAATACATGGATGGCAATTATAATTGTCGATTTGTGGAGAAGCAAGATAAGTTATTGTGTTCTGAATACAAATTATCGCAGCTATTTTGCCCATTAAATACAATCACCTATAATTAAATAGACATTTCATAGCGCTCATCTCATCAATCTAACTGCAATTATTTTTATACAAAAATCTTCAACATAATATTTTTTAACCAATATGAAGATTTTATGCACATGAGTGGCTCTGTAGTCTTAATAATGTATACATCTAAATGTATGTTTAATTGACAATAAAGAACATATGACTAGACAGTTAGCATGATATCATATTTTTGTACATGAATTGCGCACAATTTTCAAGAAAGTTTTAAGCAGGAGCTATATTATCATACATATCAATTAGAAGCAATTCATGTCTACATGATAAATACACTCGTAAAAATTGTCATGAGAACGTGAAATACAAATTTGATTGTCTTTATTTTTATGTGCATTAATGAAAGCCAAGCTTTGTGTATCCAGTATTGGTTAAAAGAATATTGCTATTGACAAAAAAAGAGTTGTAAAAGACAATATGCTCTGTAATCTGCAAAGGCAAATATTGCATATATGAGTCTTGTTCTGAGAAAACTGGGCTTAATGCATGTGCGTAAAGTGTCATCCCAGATTAGCATGTGCAGTCCGCACAGGCTAATCAGGGACGACACTTTCCGCCTAAAATTGATTTTCGGTAAGGAGGGACTTTCTTTAAACTAAAAATACCATATAAGCGGACAGTGTCTTTCCTGATTAGCCTGTGCCGACTGGACAGGCTAATCTGGGACGACACTTTACGCACATGCATTAAGCCCAGTTTTCTCAGAACGCGACACATATGCTCTGTAATCTGTTAAGGCAAATAATGCAAATATTGTATTGTTTAAGGAGTAAAGAAATGAAACACGCGTCTACGGCAATTTAATCAAAGACTCTCTGTGTATTGGCGCAAATAGAGTGTATGCAACAGTGGAACAATCAAACACAAAAGTAATCATTTTAGAAAAACAAAAACATCAAAGAATATCCCGCAAGCACAGTAATCTTCCGTTGGAAAGGACCAATACATTAGTGTTACAATTTCTGTTTCCTGCGGGGAACAAACGGTCTGGTGGGCTATCGAAAGTCTTTCCCCGGAAAAACGAAAAATGCATTAATAAACGGTGTAAGGATAATGCAAAGATTAAGTTCCGACAAACTAGGTTTAAGTTGTAATTAAATATGCACTTTTAACAATTAAGTGCGATTCCTATTGTATTGAAGGTTAAAACAATGCTGTGCAATCGTAATAGATAATTTCAGACCAACAGTAATGCTTATTGATGCAAAACATACACAGTGTTAATACAAATGGGGACACAATAAATGGATCCATACATTTAAACCTTAGTTATATGGACCCCAGAAATTACGTGTAAATGTAAAGTCCCGAATGTTTCCTTCTTAGTTAATCGATACAATTGAAGTACAACCACATAGGATAACATTCAGTTTACCCATGATCTGAATGCAAACTGTATAAACGGCATTGTCCTTGAAGGATTGGAGGAGGCAACATACCACCCCTTGTGTGACCAGATTGTAGTAATGCAGCATTAGTGTTAGACATTTAAAAATACCTCGTGATCGTGGGGAAAATGTACACGTGCCTTTTTTGTTGAAACGATATGAAAAACATTGAACGTGTGATTGTTTTATGATTTATTTATGTACATATTTTATCATCTTATTTTAGATGATGGATTCTCTACGAGGTTGTGACAAGTACCGGATCCATTTTCCCGACGAGCTCAATTTAAATCGTAAAATTCTAGTTTACTACGACCATTAATTCATTGAATAAATACTTCAAATTATAATAATAGGCAATCCATTTGGAATTTTATAAAAAAAACTTAAAATGTAAAAATATATAATAACTCTTTAATAATTGACATGTACTACCGGAATTTCTCCATTAAACCGCTTACTTTATGCACAATATGACTAAGAATTTGAACCTGATAAACCCATAGACCGTATAAAACAAAAATAGTATAATTGATATTTTACTATTTTGCGTAACGATAGGATATTGATAGCATACCTTATTCGGTATCTACGGTACCATTCAAGTCTGCGGATGTCGAGCCTAATTAGTAACTCATCGTTATCAGATTTGTCTTTTCGCTTCCTACGCAGTCTTTTTAATGCAAGGAAATAGGAACATGAGCAGCTGGTGTCGCCCCCGGGATGCAATTTCCGGTTTTATATTCGACTGTCGGAGACAGAGAGTTGCAATGGCTGCACAGGATAGTGCTAAGTGCGTCCTTTGTGCAACATTTTGCTATTTTTGCACTGTAGGAAATCGCAAGGTGACTTTGTCCGGGACGGTTGTGAAGAATCATCACCAAACAACAATAATTAAGACAAGAACACTTTTATAATTAACAAAATGAGATGGACGTTAATTATACACAAACGCCGAGCTTGATGCTGTCAGAACAACATGTGTATTCATCGAGGTCATGAAGCAAATAAGTATTTTCATGAGTATAAGTAGTATAAGTTATACTATTTATACTACAACAACTACGACTACTACCAACAACAATAGTTATATATGGTAAAAACTCATTTGCTGTTTAATGAAGAAGTTATTACATTACGATGATTATAGTTAGCAACTGTACAGTTTTCTGTGAATTACCAATTGTTTTAAGCCCGGTCGATTTTGATGTTTTAATTTATCGTATTCCATGTTATTTTATAAAAACCTTCTACAAAATAACAGAGATTCATCGACTTCCGTTTTTTTAAGCTTGGCAGGCCGTCTATATATGTTGTTAGTTGATAAATTAGTCTACTGAACAAATGGGTTCCTTTAAAGGTTTATGTGCGGATTTTTCACAGACCTACCTAGAAACTGCGTTTGTAGTTTTTTGGCTTAGCTTATGTAAATTCGCGTACTTTGTAAAACAAAAATTCAATATCAATGAAATAATCCAATGACAGGTAAGCACATATATTCATGACAAACTTATCAGGAAAACAATCAAACATCAACGATACCAGTTCTTTAAAATAATAATTGCTCATATTTATATTTAACACACGTTTAATAACATTATACATAATGCGATCAACATCAACAGTATGTTATAATGAATGTAATGATTGATTATCGAACTTGGCTTTAATAGAATGTCAAATATATTTGCAGAAAGTAAAGTTCGATAAAAATGTAAGAGTTATATAGCGGTGACAGAAAATGTCGCATTTTTTAATTTACTCAGTGCAATAATTTAGAGACTGGTTCGGAACGGTTGATTATCGAACTTGTCCTCCATTTTGTGTGAACAAACATTTCAAGACAGTATGGTGAATACATGATTAAATCTGAAGCTAGAGAGATAACACGGCGAATTTCAAATTATTGCAAAAGTAAGGGACAATGCCTCAAGTGCAAATTCAAAATTCGGGCTTCATATTTGATCAACAAACATTTCCAGAAAGCTTGGTGAAAGTTCGATAAAAACTGTACGAATAAGGGATCGAGAATAATCACAATGCCTGCCCACCCACCCAACTGCAAAACACCCTTCATACGTCAAAGTTGTTCCCATAAAACGACCCGCCAAAAAACGGGCATACACAAACCACTTAATTAGATGGACATGTTCAACTAACATAATTACATCTAAACGGGTACTTACAGACCGTGGTGGTGGTGGTGAAACCCGTGTGGCATAATGACACCAAGGCCCGGGATCGGGATTTCCTGACCTTTCGTTTAGACTAGCAAGCCACTCTAGAGTTCACACGGTCTCAGGAAACCAAATATCGAAAAGATTGTTTGCAAAAATCCAAATAAAAAGTGTATGAAATAGCGTATGTAGACAATAATACTATACTTGCATTTAAACTCCAATGTTATTTGCCGTTTTCATTGAATGTCGTCACTTGCATTTCTGAACTGCAACCGTTGATTTTGAAGCGACGCTCTATACAATGTCTGACTGTTATTGTTGTACTTTGTGAGTCATTAATCCTAAAACCATCAAGTTCATTCTGCGATAAGCGACACCATTTTCTATTCGATGTCAGTTGTAGAGAGAATGTACGTTCCTGTGAGTATCCGTTTGCCTTATGCACATTGCAAACTGGCATGGTCATTTATCTTTTTATATACTACTCCACTTTCTTCCCGATACTAGTTGCACAATGTTACTCCACATCACTATTTTAAAAAGTAGAATATGGATACATTCACACCATATAGTATTTTAAATATACTCTGATTTTAGGGGACTGTAAACTTGTATTGATACGCGTCGATTTTAAGAGTTTACTTCCACACACAAACAATAATAGCCCACAGCTGTAAATTTAAATTATTTAAAATACAAAACTTTGCGTGTATGCCTGTTCGCTATTTCTTAAAAATAGTAACTGTATGCACACACTTGAGCGGCGATCATCATTTTAAGTCAAATTTCATTGTTAAAGAAACGAAAGCAATTTCCGAAACATCACTTCAAATGTCCGCATCATAATAGGACGTAATGTTCCGTACCGCCTCTGGTCTATTTTATCGCAAAATGTAAGGAACCGAAATGGAAACGGGACGGTCGATACCACAAAATCGCGCGTTTATTAAGACCAGAATCTCTGCGATACGGCGGACCAAGGCCATAAAACGGTCTGTAAAACGGTGTTTATATGAAGTGTAAACAATTTACGAAAGCAATATTATGTTTTGATATTCAAACATGTCTGCAACGATGATTCCAGGATTTCTGCGCATTTTATTATGTTAGATCTTATATTGCTCTCAAATCATATGCCATCGTATTATTTCTTTGAAAAGCCAATTTGCTTCAATATATCAACACATAAAATGTTTAATAATCGCTTACATCGTTTTGTTTAAGGCCATTTATAATGAATAACACAACAGTAAACATATATATACATATATAGTTATCTATACTAAGTTAACGATTTCTTTATATGCATTGTTCGTGAAGTGAATTTTGTATCTTAAATATTATCTAGAGGAGAAAATTTATTCGACGAAACGCAAACAGTGTATAACTGTAGTTTGCAACACATATACTATTTGAAAATACTAATTGCTTGACGCGTCTGTTTAAAAAAAGTACCATAGATATGGGTTCGTTACACAAAAATATAAAGGTTAAGTGTATCTATATAATACAGTTCCGGAATTGAGAATTTACATATACATTGTCACTAAGAGTACGCTCTAATGTCACGATGTCATGATGTTTATGATTCCATTAAAAGAAAGACGGTTTAAAAACCAAATCGCCAAACATCCGGTTTTTGTTTTTCTTTCTTCGATTCCGCACACGTGCGACACATTTTTAGTTAAATTGCGACAGTAATGAAATTAAAGTGTGCGTTTTAAGTGTTAAAACATGTGTTATATTGAAATATAGATTTATCAAACTGTGTCAGAATATTATTACATTTGGTCACGATATGTTGTGCTACATATGTTTAATAACAGATATATATATAGCGTGTGGTACATTGAATTTCAGGTTCACATTTATTTGAAAGCATTTGTTATCACATATTTGAATACTATAAAACTAAACGAACTTGTTTCATTATGGTTTAAATAACACTAAATATCATATCAGAATATGTTACAGTACGTGTTTGGACAAAAGAACTAACGTGCTTGAAATTACCATAGCAACATTCAGATCAAAGCACGTGTCATGATTCAATGCAAATCCGTTTTTCACAATATTGCTTGCACCTCGCTCAGCAAATTGATCTACATTTCTGTCGTTACTACTGTTTGTAATATCGAATGACAGACCAAAACAGTTTAAGTTTTGCGGTGCAAATATTGGATAATAATGAGCACTATTTGCAAATACTATATTACACCCGTTGATTAAATAATGCATGACAACGTGGTAGCATGGATGTGGAAACAATCTATACGCGTTAACAATGGATTTGATAATCGGTAAAAGAACATGGCAGAAATATTGAATATTTTGTAAAGCCTTTCAAAAGTAAACATAATAATACATAAGAACCAATGAGTGTCTGTATTTATTAATATTTAAATTTCGTTTTAAAAATACTTTTTGCTACTTACATATGTACATGGTAACATATCACCCTATTGTTTACTTGTTACATTCACTCATATCAATTCAGACATACCACATACAATACATTCTTGATAAACGAATCTTATAAACATTAAAAGAGCACGTTAACTAACTGATTTGAATACTTTAAATTGTGTTGCTGTTCTTATGCATGACTATTGCGATAAATTTCATTTCATTCGTAAATGTGTGAAAACTGATTAAACGCAAATTAAATTACACTCAAAGAATTTCAGAATTACTTGAAATGTAGCAAACATTATTTGCTACTTAAATCACGAATATCCAAGATTAAAACCAGACGACACTTTCGCAAATAATCTGCCGCTCGTTAATGTCGCGTTTCATTCAGAGGATAGTCCTTTCCTTAAATCCCCTCTTTGACAATTGACGTCGCACACAATGTTTAAACTAAGACACATACCATCGAAGGCAGCTCACACTATCGCGTCAATTTCAATTCATAAAAGGCTGAGTAAGGTGGAGAAAAATCTATTTAGCTATCGATGACTTAACGTGTAAAAGCAATGGTAGCAATAGCAAGGCTACTCTGTGTGATTTGCTTCGACGGCATATCGGTAAAAACCTGCGTCGCATAGGCGGTGGAACATAAAACAATACCAGAGAAACGTTCAAAGCATGCGACAACGGCTCCTGTGGCTTCCCCAAGGTGTATCGATTGGGTGGCTATACGAGACCTGTCAGCGGTGTCTACCGACGACAGCCTTAAAGAAGCTTATCATCGCGCTCTGTCTCCATCAGCTGCTAATGCTAATGTAGGTGTTAACCATGATTAGTAATGTTTGGTATACTTAATTTTGAGTTCTGACAATGGAATGCGAGTGTGCATTAAAGTCGGTTGATGTTATCATGTGGATACTGATTGTATTGTTATTGGCCGGCTTCTACAATTACGCCTGCTCTTACCACTACACCTGCTGCTGCTACTACTACTACAACAACAAAAAACTTCAAAAACAACTACAACAACAACGACGAAAACAGCAACCACAACAACCAAAACAACCACTACTTCTACAACAACAACAACTACTACTACTACTTCTACTACTACTACTACTACTACTACTACTACTACTACTACTACTACTACTACTACTACTACTACTACTACTACTACTACTTCTACTACTACTACTTCTACTACTACTACTACTACTACTACTACTACTACTACTACTACTACTACTACTACTACTACTACTACTACTTCTACTACTACTTCTTCTTCTACTACTACTACTACTACTACTACTACTACTACTACTACTACTACTACTACTACTACTACTACTACTACTACTACTACTACTACTACTTTTACTACTACTACTACTACTTATACAACAACAACAACAACAACAACTACTACTACTACTACTACTTCTACTACTACTACTACTTCTACTACTACTACTACTACTACTACTACTACTACTACTACTACTACTACTACTACTACTACTACTACTACTACTACTTCTACTACTACTACTACTACTACTACTACTACTACTACTACTACTACTACTACTACTACTACTACTACTACTACTACTACTATTACTACTACTACTTTGCTGCACTGTCTTTGGTTATTTCTTCGAGTTATTATAAGTACCCCGTAATTACTCTATGTTTTCGGACACTTTAAAATAAAAAAAAAATTGTGTCCGAAAACTTAGATACGAAAAATATTTACAAAATACAGGTGTCCGAAAACTTGAAAATTTAAGTGTCCGAAAATAGCGTAAATTGTATCAACGACTACCGGTAATAGCACGCGCTTGTAAAATACCATGCCGTATTGTATAAATTACAGTTATATATGTTTGCACTGCATTTTAAATAATTTTAAAAGCTGAATTTATTTGACAGAAAGTTACTACAAGGTTGTACTTTGACCAACGAGTTCAAAGATGAGCGTGTGATGTACCGATACTCGCTAGTATGAACCTGTAATTAACGAAATAAAACTGCAAACTATGAATTCTTTGTTTGTTCATTTCCGATAGTTGTTGTCTACCTTCCTTTGTAAGTAAAACTTGCATAAGGGTGCATCACTCTTTGAAGCGTTTAGTATTTGTCACAGTTATTTTACGGAGAAGGGTACCGGAAGTACCAATTCGGTATATAAATGAACTGTTAATTGGCACTTACCCTGGTAATTGTCAAAACGCTTATGCTATCGGGCGAAACCAGTGTTTAATACCGGTTTATAATGTTATTTACCCAATAACGCAAATGTAATGGTCCGTTGCCCTTATGCATGCACCTGCCATGTTTTATGATGTTAATCTGGTTGTAAAACCCCATGATCGAAGTGTCATTTAATATCGAAAACCGGACCGAAATTTGGTAAAATAGCGCAGTAAAATATACTGTCCGAAAACTTAGACACAACAATTATGAACGAAAACTCGTGTGTCAGAAAATTTAAAGTCACGAAAAATAATTATTTTTGCTAAAAAATGGGGTGTCCGAAAACTTAAAGTGTCCGAAAACATAGAGTAATTACGGTATTTAGATTAAGTACTATATTTTCACAAGCTTTGACCTACAGTAATGTATCCCATAGTAACATTCAAAAGATTTCGTCATGTGGATTCCTGTTAAATACTTATTACTGAGATATATGTGCTGTTGTCTTTATTAATGAACATGTATGAGCATCTTGTTTTTTTTTCGCTGAGACGAGATGGGTTTAGTAATTTTATGTTCTGAAAAGATTAAGTAGTTGTACGAAAAGTTTTAAAGTGATAAATACTACTCTATATTTCTGTCAAGTCAGATAGTCTACCGAGGATAGCGTGGCGAATTCTGTAACCTATGTGCAGAATATACTTATCGCAACTTGTTTAAAAGAGTTCATGCAGTTATATACTAACGAATAATGCGATATCTGTTCTTAAAAATGTCCGTGATATTCTGGTTTTACGAATGTACTTTCCTGGTCATAACTATTATTTATATGTTCAACGTTCTTTGATAAGACTATTTTTAACCTAAGTCCTATATGTGCGATGGCACACCATTATATATATTTATATAATGTAAACGTAAAAATTTCGCATGACATTATTATTGTTCATTTGCAATAGCATATAGAATGTATACAATACATTTACATGATATATACCATATTGCCGCAAAGCTCATGGGTAAACACTTTTTCGGTCGAGCTGTTGAAGATTTATTTAGGTAATGATGTAGTTGGAGAACGTGATCACTAGAATGGATAAAAATTTATAATTTTACTGTCGCAAACTTGCAACAATTAATTATAAACTACCATTCAATAACTGTTGTAAAAGTTGTTCAATTAAAGTTGTGAATATATTATCGACACAATCAATTGTGCTGAAAATACTAGTATTTCTGTTAATAACGCAAATTATTAGTCATTTCGTGCCATGAACAGAATATTGTATTCATTTACAAAACAAGATATCAATTTTATTTAGCCTTATTTAGCCTGCAAACGCGTTCTGTAAAAAGGCAATAACCTAGCTCCAAGTCATTAGCTCATGCCAATCAAAACGCAAGCCTATGACAACAAAAACTTAAATGTACGGACATAGTCTATGCATGTGTATATTTCATTTCCTAATACGTGTGTCGCATCGAGAACTTTAATCAGCACCTTCCAATTATAGATAATTGGACACTTTCTGCTTTTACATATATACGATATGATACCTGAGCTTATACAATTAAAGGCATAACCATAGGCGAACAAAAGGAGCAGCCGAAGCGCTGTGGAAGGATGGCGATATGTTGAATGCGTTATTGATCTTCGAAACCATTTGCTTGTTTAGTTTGATAAGAACCAGACCATGAGTACTTGGCAACCCATAGACTTTTCAACTGAGGGATGTGTAAAGCGCATGATTAATGATTGGTGATCCATGATGACTGTTTGCAAAATATATGGTTTTCTTCGAATGTTATCAAATACTTCAATATATTTTTTCCACAATTATTCTTTTGGACAACAGATACAAATTCGCAAATTGCGAAATGCCTCTTGTTACAGTGAAAAAAGATGACTGGTCACACTTTTTATTGTACGTTTCAATTTTTAGTTCATATCTATAACTTCAAAAGAGCCTCATTTTTGTTTGTCTTTAGGCCCCAATAATGGAGGAAATGTTCAAAATAATAATAATATCCAATTAAACCTAAAAACATACCTAATAAAATTGTGTAATTGAAGTTCATTTAAAATTTTTGTGGACACCGTATGAAAAATATAAATACTATCATCAATATCGTAGTGAGGCGATACCAACATTACCATGCTTCTCATGGAAAAGAAAAACTTCAAACTTTAAGCCATTATAAACTAGCAGAGCCATACTAAAGGCTGTCGATAAAGCATTTTGTACCACATTTAAATGTTTGAATTATATCACGTACTCAACAATGTCCAAAACTAAAATTTAAAGAATCAAATTTGGTTTCTCCATTATAAAATCTTAAATTGGAAACGAGGACACAGAATGTGAACATTTAAATGAAAATTTCACTAGCCCAATTCAATACATTTTAAGAAAATTTAATAATCTTTAAAAAAAAATTATTTGTTGCATTCTTGAAATCTTGTTTACAATATTGATATTTGTATTTGCATGAACAAAACATACGCTCGCTACAATGAAAATTGTCATAAATGATAACATGATAATACATGTTCAGTATAATTAATCACATGATACAAACATATCGTATGAGCGATCAAAAGAAAACGTGAAATGCAGTATGTTAAAATGATTCTCCTAATGTCGTTTGCGTGTCTTCAAATAAACGAGTGGACCATTACTGTAAATGTCAATTATCATTTTTGATTATAAACCATCAACATGCGTGGCTGAAGCTTGCAACGTTTAATGTAACCATAAATATTTCATACAGCAAGGTCATAATTATTTAATAGGAAGAAGCCGTTCCACCACTTTAACCGACAATTTTCATTATAATCGTTAATCAAATGCGACACCATAATACCATAACTAGAAAGAAAGATTCAAAATTAATACAAAAATATGCCATTTTAAAGAACGCTTGGTGTGAATAACAATGTAATTGTCGGTCGTTAATGATGATATATTCGAAGCAATCATGTGTTAAAATGGCATCTCGGAGAAGAAAGAGGGCGATGGAGAGAGAATTAGAAACGACATACAAAGAGACATGCTAAATTACAGGAACTTCGCGCACGTAAAAGTGTAAAGAACAAATTCCATTCACATGTCGCAAGGGCGAAACACTAATGATAAGAAAACATATTTTTACGTTAACGTTGATAAGATATATTTTTCAAGA
Source organism: Dreissena polymorpha (assembly GCF_020536995.1). Classification (NCBI taxonomy): domain Eukaryota; kingdom Metazoa; phylum Mollusca; class Bivalvia; order Myida; family Dreissenidae; genus Dreissena; species Dreissena polymorpha. The sequence continues at coordinate 45,320,318 of NC_068364.1, read as the reverse complement.
TACATAAAATAAAAATGGACTACCATTACAAATATTTTTTTACAAAATGTAAACACAGATTTTCATAATGGCCAACATGTTAAACAAATGCCAACCTTTTAAACAAATGCTGAATAAGTATCTACTACGCATATTTGTAATACATGATGATAAGCACGTATTATTTTAGGATTGAGTTTAACATGGCAAGAGAAACTTATCAATCATAGATTGTACTTATTTATCGTTCACTAGTCCAAAAGATTTTATTGTCATTAACACCAGTTTAATCCTCCACACATTTGCATTAGGTATGACAACAAATATTCAGATATTCGAATTACAATAACTATTCGAACTTCCTTACAACCAGTTTAAGCCACCAATGCATTTCTATAAGTATTTATTAAAGTAACATAAATACTCAAAATCAACGAATTGTTCGCAACATTTTTCGTCAAATAAAGTTGACTTATAAAAAAAATCAATGTTCCTTATAAGTTAAAGCAATAAAAAAAATTCAACACTAGATGTGGTAGCTTATATAGATTTTACAAGACACACAATTTTCTTTCTTTTTTGTATGTGGAACAATATAATCAACACATGTTCATGTACCATGTTACCATACCACAAACTGATGTACCATATTACCATACCACAAACTGATTTTTTATTAGTTTACTTTATTTTACGATCTATGTTGCGAAATATTCGTTGGTATTGAGTATTTATGTTACTTTAATACATTTCTTAGTGAGAAATTTATCGGCAAATAGTCTAAGATTAAAACAAAAGATATTTATTTGCTTACAGAAAATGTCTCAACACAACAAAAGCTCATTTAACTAGAATTACATCAGTTGTTGTTTGAGCTGTTTTTCTTTTCTTTTCTCGATAGATTTTGTTAAACCGCCAGGGAACAAAACTCATTCTGTACATGTTACGAACTATAATCGATATGTTTTTAACGCTCAATATCTGCTTATTCCCTAATGAGATCTGTGTATAGAACATTAAAACGTTCACTGCGAATATTTTATATCTAATAAGAAGTGTTCATAACATATTTACGTTTGGATATTGAATTTGTGTGGCAAAAAATCAACCGAGACAAATTTTAATTAACTACCTATGAGCAATATTGAATGTTTTAGCGGCAAGCGAATATGTTTTGTTTTCGACAACAAAGATATAAATGCGTGATGACATAAACAATTATGGAACCTAATATACTTTAGCCATTAAAAATCCTGGTGTTGTTGTTTTTTAAATAAAAAACAATCCGATTCCATCCAATCAACGAACATATGTTCACTTTAAAAGAAAAAAGAAAGAAAAAGTAATATTGGAACATGTATTCAGAAAAAATAGAATCAATATTTCAAAATCATTATCGATGATTAAATAACATTACGAACATCCGTGTAAATAAAAACTTACAGAAATTTCGACATTAACCCTCCAGGAAGATGGCCGCTTCCGTGAGAACTCATGGACGTTCCAGACAAAAGAGTGAAACTGTCACAGTTGGGTAGGCGAATGACAATCGCGTGGTCAGTATAGTTTTATCTTAATTATCTTAATGATTATTCGGTTAAACATTTGATAAAATCGTGTCATATTTTCATGACACGAACACATTAACACGTTACTGTAGAACAATCCGGTTTAACCAGAAAACGTCCACATTTATCGTAATATAACATGTCTATAAGTCTACTGACGTGTAACTTATTAAAGATTAAAGTGTGTTATTTAAACAAGTATAATAAATATATTTCTGCACACTAAACCGATGTATTTTTCAAATAGAATGCGCGTTTTGTCCACTAAAAATGATTACTTATTTATTTAATCAGTTCATTATTGATTTACTTTTTTCTTTCTGTATTATTCTTCGTTGATATTCTTATCTTTTCAATGCGAGCTACTTCCGACAAAACTGCAAATAGTAGATCAAAGCAACTCCTTTACAGGAATGCCTTGAATGTCAGTGTCCGAAATTAATAATAGTCTCCTCAGTTGTAGAGATGGAGGAAATCACACTATCACGGATTTACATAAATCACGGGATGTTTCCAGAAAGTAATGTCAATACTTGTCAAATATGGCGCGGTTTGCTCGACCCAGCCTTGGCAATTACCAATAATATTAACAATCATTTCAATTTACCCTTTGACGGATGCTAAGATAGCACAATGCATCCAAAGTTTTTAGAATACATTCTTACTCTTCGTCAACTCACTTCACAACCTTATGTTACGTAAGAAACAAGCAGATACTCTATGTTTATTTACGTATCTAATATCAAATTTCACAGGCGCACATGTCACCTTCGCTTGTCCTGCAATACGATATTGTAATACAGGATGGGTACTCTTTCCATTGTAAATTATTCAGCAAGTAAAAGTAAGAGCTGTTCTTATAAAACTCTTTTCAGATTAAAGGGGCCATTTCACGTTTTGGTTTAATAAAAGTTGTTTCAGATTCGCAAAGTTTCGTTAGTTATAATAGTTGTGAGGAAACAGTAATACTTAACATTTACCATTATCTAAAATAGCTATTATATGCATCTTTTGACAATTTAAAAAAACCTTAAAATTATAAAGCGTTGCAACGCGAAACGATTGAATAATTTGGAGAGTTCTGTTGTTGTCGTTATATTTTGTGAAACTACTCGAATTGCTTATATAAAGTATAAAGAACGTCTTAAATCTCAGTTTTGCAAAAAGTACAGAACCGTTTGTCACTGTCGATATTCAAATAGCGGCCTTTTCAATCATG